>NW_025778501.1:0-100638 GCF_021130785.1 Homalodisca vitripennis | reverse complement strand
AATTTCAAATAAACATTGAATCCGCAAAAAGTACTTGCTCCGCCGGGACTCGAATCCGGATCTCTCACTTGCCGGGTGAATGTGCTACCATTACACCACAGAGCCCTCACTTTTTACGATTCAATTATGTTGTATTTGGCCACATCTGTCACATATGCGTTTAAATAACCAAACTAACATATGATCGGAAGACCAAATACCTGTCAAATTGACTTTTATTTGCGTTAAATTTGTATAAGTGGCAATAGCCTTATTTAATTTCAATAAACATTGGAATCGCAAAAAGTACTTGCTCCGCCGGGACTCGAATCCGGATCTCTCACTTGCCGGGTGAATGTGCTACCATTACACCACAGAGCCCTCACTTTTTACGATTCAATTATGTTGTATTTGGCCACATCTGTCACATATGCGTTTAAATAACCAAACTAACAAATGATCGGAAGACCAAATACCTGTCAAATGACTTTTATTTGCGTTAAATTTGTATAAGTGGCCAATAGCCTTATTTAATTTCAATAAACATTGATTATATATATAATTAGTTAGGATAAACATAAACAATTATTGGAAATCGGATAAATTAATATAATTATGTTAATCCTAAGTAATATTATAATTGTGATAGTGAATTTGTTTGTTCGGTACGCTTTCACTCTTAAACTATTCAACTGATTTGTCCTGAAATTTTATATGAACATTCTTAGGATTCCCTGGTTAACAAATCAAATATTATTAATTTAAAAGGCTGTTTAAATGTAATAAACTGTTCAGTGTAAACATTATTTATGACAACACAAACCTTTTGTTTAATCAACCATTATTTTATATTTGTTTACATTTATAGTGTGGAAAGCAGAGAGTAAGCTTGGTAACAACACTTCTTATTTCAACCCTTTTCTCTGTGACCCCAGTTGAGCATAGAGTTAAGAAAAAATATCCAGGTAATAAAATAAAAGTTTTAATAAAATTATTCTTTTAAACTATACATTTTAGCAAATGATTAAGTTATGCTCGTACTTGATCAATTCTGCAATAGAGATATACCAAAGTTTACTATCTAACATTTACTATAAATATAAAGATTTATAAAACCCATTTTAGTTGTTTTTGTGACAGAAGTATGCTTCTCAGACATGTACTAATATATATTTTCTTGATCAGGAAACAAGGTAAAATCAACTATGGAGCAAAAAATACTAAGACCGGAGTAAACTACAATAGCTATAAATACAAACTTTTAGAAAGATCTTCTTGATTGTGGGAACAAGGCAAACTCAACATTGGCATCGGAAATATAATCCACACGAACCAGAAGTGCTCATAAAAAGCCTATGAAATTATGTGCAAAGCCATGGGTAACTGCTAGTAATAATTTTATTATTATTTTTATAATAATATTATAATAAAAGTAATCATAAAATTATTATATTGTAATATCACTAAATTTCCATATGAAGTCATAGATCACTTAATGTATTACCTGGATGATACTATTGCCTTTCTTCCAATGTGATAGAGGGGTATGGTATCCCAGCCAAGACATGGCAGTGTATGTCGACAGAAGATCCTGAGGTGAACTCTCGTTGGCTGGCTGTGATCTGAACCGCGGGTAGCTCCTGCATGAGCAAGTAGACCCGACCAGATGTTTTTCCACCTGATAACAACATGAGTAACAATGTAAGTTTACATTTTACACACATAAACCGTTTTTGGTGTTTTATGGTTGAAAATAGGTTGATTTAAAAAATCACACAATATAAATGACAATAATTTTCAGGCACAACACAATTATGCAACTTTTAATAGAAATCCATTAAAGTACCTCATTGTTTCTTAAAAATGTCTGTGAATATTGTATTATTATAAAAATTGAATATATAAAAACACTAATACATTTTTGTTATACATAACAATTAGCAAATATTTAAAATCCTGTTTTCCTTTCAATTTAACCATCATTGATAACAAATTTTAAACAAAGAAATAATTTAATCAGTAAAAGTTTAAAATGTTATATTGGTATTACAGACATATACCTTGAGATTTGTAAAATTAACTGTACAAAACAAAATGTAAAACTGCTTGGCACGTAATGAAAACTAACAACAAATGTTCAGTTGAATCCAAAACAACCAAAATCTCTCCAGATACTTTCAACACTTTTTTCAGTGAATTAATTGAAAATATTAAGAAAAAAATTGATAAGAATGTTCACACCATAACAGATTTTTGTAAACACGACATCCATCACACCTGTACCATTTATCACACTCAATGATGTGATTGGAGCTAGTATAAAATTGAAGAATTCGGACAGTAATGATGTATACTTATGTCTAGTAATTTGCTTAAGATAATTAATGTTAACTTAGCTGAATCCCTGTCTCACTACTTTAACCTCTGTCTTCTTGAAGGATACTTCCCCAATGAACTGAAGATTTCTAGAACCTGCCCTATCTTTAAAAAGGGGGGAAAAGATATGCCTGAAATTTATCCCCCCATACCCGTAATTTCAGTAATCTCAAAATTGTTTGTGATTTTGGACTTTGACCAGCTCAATTTCTTTTTTTTTTAATATAATAACTTCCTTAACATTTCACAATTTTGATTTAGAAAAGTAAAATGTACTTCTGATGCAATTGATAAGTTGAGGTATTAAAGATGTTTTAAAAAGAAAGGTCTTAGCTCAGGCCACCTTCTGTGTCCTGAGTAAGGCTTTTTGACTATGTGGAACACTCTGACCCACTGGCATGCGCACAGGGGGTGCCACAGGCACACAGGCACCTGGTAACAAGTTTATTTTTTTTGTTATATAACTTTGGTATGCAAATTATACTACTACTGAAGTAAACTAGTAATCTTATTCGGCTCTCCGATATTGGGTTTTACGTATTAATTATGTACATTGTTTATGTTTGTAATTGCGTTGTTCCTCTCTGTTTTATTTCCTACTGCCCCTCCTCACTCCACTTGAATGGTGTATAGCCCACTGCGAAATTGTTCTGAGGTTTGTAAAATTTCAATTTTTTTAAAAGAATTGTCAAAAAGGTTCAAAACTCATAATTTTGAAAACAATTTTCAAACATTTTCAGGGGAACTAGATATAAAATATGGCTTCCCTCAGGAATCTGTACAAGGCCCATTATTGTTTTGATTTTAATTAACGATCTACCATTCTGTGTGCATAGCAGATCTTGCTTGTGTGCTGATGACACAAAATTTAAAAATACTAACCCTGAAATAAAACAACTACAACTATTAGCTCAAAATACTATTAATTGATGAGGCATCAATCTGGTTTGAAGTTAATAGATTCCCTTTGAACGAAGATAAAACTCAAAAAATGTTATTCAGCCTTAGACCTTGTGGCATTGATTCTTCACAGAGATTCGTGGACCATGTTAAATTCCTTGGAATCCATTTGGATAAGGCACTTTCTTGGGGAGTTCATGTTGATTACATTATTTCCAGGCTATCCAGAGTAATTTTTCTTATAAGACCATTAACTCAATGTATTGATGAAAATTATATTAAAGCTGCATATTTTGTTTATTTCCAGTCTGTCTTTAGATATTGTGAAATCCTGATTTTGCAAAAGGAAGTAGTTGAATAATGCCACAGGCACCCTAATGGAACATTGTAAGCCCCTGTTTTTAAAAATGTCAGATACAAACTGTAATTAATATTTACATTTATGAATTAATGTCAGATACAAACTGTAATTAATATTTACATTTATGAATTATTGGTAATGTATTAAAGAGTTTTCATCTTATCAAACATAAATCACATGAGTATAACACCAGGAAAAATATAACGCTTTAATTGATTTTTTATAGACGTAATGAAACTTGAAATAGTCATATTGTCATGTCAGTTAAAATCTACAATAGTTAGTAACCTTAATAGCTAAATACTCTATAAATACTTTTAAAACTAAATTTCACAACTTCTAGATATGTTCACTAGATGAGTTTTTCAATGTGTCTAACATAAATTTTTAGCAACTATAAACCATATTCTGTTTGTGTTGTAAAATTGTAAACACACCATTCTTTAGTTTATTTTACATTAGTATTTAGTGTCTATGTGATGTACTAAAAGTAGAATTTTTTCAAATCAAATTTTTCTATTAATTACATGAATCAAACACAATCTTTACATAGGTTTTATTTAAGATAAGTAATGATGCCAAGTATGTTTATTTTACACCATCAAAATATCTCAAAGACTATTTTAAATGTTATATTATAAATATGTTTATTTAACTTTTTAACTCTTGTATAGTCTCAAGAACTTTTTTGACTTAGTCTCAACTGGCTGTATTATTGTCTTTGTTAATAACTCGTAAGAGATCATACGACAAATAAAGATTATTTATTTTATTCACATACATTTATTTACTTCCTAATTTACATCTCATATAAAGTTAAAAATAGGTAAATTTTGTTTATAATTAATTCCTCTAAAAGATTTAATTGTCAAACTACATTTAGGAATAGTGATTCTTAAAGAATATATTATATTGCATTACCTTCATTTTGAGCTGTACATATGTACCATCCTTCGTCAGACAACTGTGGAGAAAGTAAGATGAGGCTGTTGTTTCTGTGTATCCGAATCTGTGGAGATTCTTTCACCAGCTCCAAACTTGGTTGTCTTCTTTCTGTATACAAATGAGACCACAGTAGCACCAAGATTGTTTTTGTGTACAAGAATTTTGGAAAAAACGTTGTCAACTTTAGAATAAGCTTCACATTATGACACCCCCTGTACATGATAATAATAACTTATTTTCTCAAACAAGAAAATTTGCAGAACAGTATTTACATTCATGTGCATAATTTAAAAGAAAATACAAACAACAAATGCCATTGTTTAATTTGTCAGGCTGATTTATATTTTATACAAATAATTAACTTTAATTATGTATAAACATTTCTTAACTATACAATAAATCTAAGATTCTTTACTTGTTTGAGAAAATCTAAGGCCTCATTATGCTATGCCTGATTTGAGGCTCATTATTCAAAATTAAATTAAAATAACAAGTGGTTAGATGTACCAACTAATAAAAAAAAAACGAAAATAAACAATCTTGATAGTAAAACGAAGATATTTGACATAACTGAAACAGAATACAAATCTAAACATGCCTTTAAATTACTTATCAAAAAAGAATCCATAATCAATATAAAGTTATTAATTACCCAAGAATAGCTAAAATAACATAAAATAACAATGTATAAATCTGTATATATTCATATATAGCAGCACTACATATATATATATATATATATATATATATATATATATATATACTGGGTGTCCCAAACTTATGTACTACAACTTATGTTCATGTTTTATAATATTTGTGCCGAGTTTCAACAAAATCGGTAAACCCGTATTAAAAATAAAATTGATTGTATGTAAAAAACAAAATGGCCAATCTAAGGTAAACGAAGCAAGATAGGACTATACATTATATAACGTTTTTCGTTCGGTTTGACCTCCTGAACAATTTGGTGAAGTTTGGTCCTGTAATTTTGGGACACCCAGTATATATATATAATATCTACAAACTACAAAATAGAGATATAAGGTATTAACAAACGAGGGGGGAGGATAGTTAAAAGTAAATTAACTTTAAATTTGTATCTGAAACAAAAAACTAATATTTTATTGTTGAAATAACCATTTTTCAATTTATTTAAAAATGATCGTGTTTGATATTTTTTTCATACTTTCAGGCAATTTATTAAATCACTAGACACTGAGAAAAAAAGAAATATAATTTCTTGTAGAGCTTTTGGGCAGTCAATTATTAAATTATAACTACAGTAGAGCGTTGATTATCCAAAAGTTGGTTAACCGAAAACCAAATTCCGCTGAAAGTTAAATTTTATATTATGATTATGAAAGCTCTTATTGTCGCTAGATCCTAGATGGCACTGTGTGCTCTCATGCATGCCTACACTTGTTCCTTCGCATCTTTGGCAGAGTTTAAAAACGTTAGAAGAAAACTGGGAATACTGGAAATGTGCTATTGATAACGCTCTGTCATCCCTCAAACCATAAAATGACAATTCTGCAATTGAGAGAGAAGATGGAAGTTTAAGGTGATTTTTTTGCCAATGAATGTTATCTCAGTTCTTCAACCCATGGACCAGGGAGTGATTGAGGCTTTCAAGCGTTACTAGAAAAGCATTGCTTCGTAGTGCACTAATTGTCCAAGAAGAAAATAAAACAATCCTTAAAATCTACAAAGATACTAACTTAAAGGATGCTATTTACATGGCTGCAGAAGTGTGGGATGATGTCAAAGAGACTGCAATCGGTGTTCCACACATGCACACTAGTTGTCCTTGTTCACTAACTATTGACTCATACCATTTTAGTTGTTCTACACTATGTTTTCAGTTTTCTCTGAACGTTTAAAATGTTTCAGACAATTAGTGATCCGCCGATTGTGAGATTCATTCTCTAATAAGATTTTTGAACGCAAGGAATATGAAACCGGCTTAAATTTATCATCAACTTCGATATTTTTATGGGGAAGATGTGATGAGTAAAGAAATGGTGAGAAAGTGAGTTAGAATGTTCAATGGCGGTTGAACAAATGAGCATGATGAGAATCGGAAGTGGTCGGCTTTCTCTCGTCACCAATGATCTGGTAAGGGCAGTTGATGAAAAAATCCAAGAGAACAGACATTTTACTATGACATCGCTATCTGATGATTTCCAACAAATTTCACACATTCTTTTGTACAAAACTATTACGGACAGCTTAGGTTACCGCAGGATTAGTGTTCCCGATGGGTTCAAAAATGCTCAATGATGTGCACAAAACCAAGAGACTCGGAAGTGCTTTCACTTTTCTCACACAGTACAGTCATGATGGTGAGGATTTTTTAAACAACATTGTGACAGGTGATGAAACTTGGATCCGTGATGTCACACCGGAATCCAAACAGCAGTCAATGAAGTGGCAACACATGCAATCCCTTAAGAAGCAAAGATTCAAGATGATAATGTCTGCACAAAAAATTATCTGCACTGTCTTTTGGCATCTGAAAGGTGTTTTACTGATTGATTTTCTCCCAAGAGGTGAAACCATTAATACGGCAAGGTATTGCAAAACTTTAAGAAAACTAAGGCATGCAATTCAAAACAAACGGAGAGGAATGCTCCAAGACAATGATCGGCCCCATACCGCTGGTGACACTCAAACATTGGTTTGACAATTTCGATGGGAGCAGCTCAATCACCCACCCTACAGCCTGGACTTGGCACTGTCTGACTACCACTTGTTCCTGAACATGAAGCGCGAGTTAGGCGGCCAACGCTTTGAAATCGACGATGAAGTGATAACTGCCATAGAGTCATAGCTACATTCGTTGGTGGGAACCTTCTACAAAGAGGGCATAGGCAAATTAATCACCTGCAGACAAGTGTTAGAACATCGGTGAAACTATTTAGAAAAATAGTTTAAGGTTTGGGCTTTCATATAGAAATAAAATTGTGATGAAAAGATTTGTTTTACTTGTTTTTTTTTAAACATGGTACTTACTTTCTGAACACGGCTCATACAAATTGAAATATTTATTAAATATAAACTTTTAAATTATATTATTTTAAAAGATCATTATGAACAATCAGATAGTTTTGATGCAGTTTTCTATGTTGTATTTAAATTTGTTCTACTGAATGTTATGTAATTGTGGTATTTGGTTTGAAGTGACACATTTAATCCCAAATTCTCATCTGTAACACAACTCCACTTGTCCACATCAGTACTTGCGTTTCTGAAATGACTATTTTCTGCATGTTCAAATTCAAATTCAAATTCAAATTCAAATTAACTTTATTCATATTATTTGTACAATTACATTTGAATTTATACAAATAAGGAATGGCATCATCTTACATGTTTTATTTGATTATATCCTATGTTGTCCATATATTCTCCAAATGAATACAAAGCCTTATCTGTCAAAAATCTTTTAAAAATGTTTTTTAAACAATAAATCATTTTCTATGTTAAATAAATTCCTAGGGACTTGGCTTATAAATTTAATACCTGCCGAGCTAGGTTTTTTTATAATGAAATTCCAATGCATGTTTATGTACTGCCAATTGATTTCTATTTCTAGTAAAGTAGTTGTGATTTGACCCCAATCGGGGTAATTTGTCAAAATTTGATCTAACCATCATAACAGTTTCCAGTATATACATTCCGTAAATAGTTAAAATTCCTAATTTTGAAAAATACTCTTTCACAGATTCCCCATCCTTTAAGTTCATGATTATCCTAATTGCTTTTTTTTGAAGTTGAAGAATGCTTAACAGATTTGAATTACTAGTGGCCCCGTACAACACAACACCAAAGTTTATATGAGAATGTATGTGGGCATAATAAATGGTTTTCAAAATTTCAGTTGTGTGCAATATTTTGACATGGTTTTAAGAGCAAACAATCCGGAAGAAATCTTTTTTTGCAAAGCCAAAATATGTTTCGTTCCAAGTTAAGTTCTCGTCTAGAAGTAATCCTAAAAATTTAGTGTTAGTTAATTGAGAAATTTGTATATTGTCTATTGTTATGTTTGGCATAAGTTTTTTTCTATTTTGTTTTGTGCAGAAAGAGATCATATTTGTTTTATTAAAGTTTAGTAATAAATTTTTACTGCAAAAATAATTATTAATACACATGAGTTCCGTTTTACCTGCAATTTCTATTTCATTCAAACTTTTACCAGCAACTATTAAATTAGAGTCATCTGCATTATAGACACAGCTTGCTCTGATCTTTTGTCAGAACATTTGGCAAACCCAACATATAAAGTAAGAAAAGAATTGGCCCCAGAATGGAACCCTGTGGCACTCCATGCCTTGATATTTTTAAAGAAGATTTTGCATGAGTGATTTGATTTAATTGGTTACAAACTGCAAGTCAACATACTGTGGTCTATTTGAAATATAAGAAGCAAACCAGTTTAATGTAAAATCTTTAATACCAATATTTTTTAAAATTTCTATTAATATTTCATGTGATACACTATCAAAGGCCTTGGTAAGATCCATAAAAATGCCAACCACATAATTCCCTCTATCAATATTGTCCACTATGGATTCAATAAAATCCGTCCCAGCAGTTATGACAGACTTACCAGCTCTGAAGCCATGCTGTTCTCTGTCAAATATATTATTGGTTTCAAGAAAATCAACTAGTCGTAAATACATCACACGTTCAAAGATTTTTGAAAAAGTAGACAAAATGGATAAAGGTCGATAATTATTAGGGTTCAGTTTCACTTCCTTTTTTGAAAACGGTTATAATTTTAGAGATTTTCAGTTTTTCAGGAAAGATTCCAGGACACAAAAGAGGATTTATAACATGAGTCAGGGGCTTGATCAGGTACATTTTAGCTTGCTTGACAATTGGCATTGGAATTTCATCGTGGCCTGCTGAATATTTGTTAGGAAATGACATTATAATCTGATTTAATTCTTCCTCACTTACTGGTTGGGTGTGGAACTTTTAGCATTAGAAGTTTTAAAGGTACCAGTGTTAACAGTGATGTGTGATGACAAGTTTGGTAATATTTCATTATCTACAATGTCAATAAAAATGATTGTTAAAAATTTCACAGATTTCCTCTGGTTCAGAATATTCATGGTTTTCATAAATCAATTTAATATGTTTATTAAAATTGTGATAATTTTTTGTTTCATTATTAATTATTTTCCAAGTAGATTTACATACGTTTTCAGAATTTCTAATTTTATTTTCAATATATTCCTTTTTTGAAGAGTTTAATTTTTTGCTGTAATTTTTTTTTCAACTGTTTTAATAGCTTATTTAGTGTTCTATCTTTGGTTAATCTTGTAGTTTGACTTAAACTTATAATTTCCGCTTTTTTCTTTTTCCAAATCATAATTTATCCATTTGTCTTTATTAAAATTTACCCTAGACTTGACCAGAGGAAAACTAACATCAAAATAGTACATCAAAATTTCATGAAAAACATTGTATTTAGTGTCTACTGTTGCATTGTAGACTTCCAACCAAGTTTTTCATTGCTCAACATATTTTTAAAGATCTCAATGTTTTTCTCTTGTATATTTTCTACAAAAACTGTGTTTCGGTCTTAAAAGATGTCTTTTTATTACAACATACATTAATTTTCAAAAGTTGGGCATCATGATCAGAGAGCTCAGTAATAACACCTTCAACCATAAGTGACTTTTTCGGTAAATTTGTTATAATATTATCAATTGCACTTTCACAATCCAGGGTAACTCTAGTCGGAAAATTCACCAAGTACTTGCATGTTATGTTGCCTTAAAATATTTACTTAATCTATCATGACTTTTAGAACAATGCAATACATTTATGTTTATATCCCCAGCTAAAATTACATGCTCATAAGTTTCAGTTAAAATAGTTAAAACAATATCAGTTTATCCAAAAAGAGGCCCATCATAAATTAAACCTGGAGTTCTATACAACCCCACTAATACAAAAGAAAAATCAAAAGCTCGGCAGGAAACAATACAGCATTCAAACTCTTTATCTATACATAAGTTATTAATTCTAGGAATTACAACTCTCTTAACTTGGTAAAGAGTTGCTGCCTAAAATCATAACTCCTCCACCACCACATGTTTGGCGACAATAGTTGGTTTTATAACAGAATAGTTATTAACTTTAGCAAATTTTATCTCATCAATTTTTAGTTTATGTTCACTCAACACTATTAGATCTGGTTTTCAACTCTTCAAGAACTATTTCCAATGTTTGAAATTATGCTACTTTTATACTGTTCTCTCTCCAACTTAAGACAAAGACATATAAATATCAAAATTAATACTATTCAATGGATTGTTTTATCCACTAGCCAGTGACATATTTCCATTACATTTGTCAAAAAACTTTACTGTTACTATACATAGTGACTATTTCATGGCAATGTTTGATCGTTGAAAGTTCTTCAGTATAGTTGTTGAGAATGATAGAATGATAAAGTTTTAACCAATCATGAGTTCTTAGATTAACTGCTTCTTATATGTACTATGACCTACTTTAATAATACAAATAATAACTTTAAAAAGTAATTTTTACATTTAGTTTACTATACTGAAATAAAGCCAGTACTATTTTATAAAATACTACTTATAAAATACTATTTATAAATCTTATTTGTTGTATTTTTTGTAATAACAATAGTATTTTATAATACCTTTTTCTAATTAGAGAAAAGAAACCTGTAACCTTTATGTCATCTTGATAGTTGTATTTTATTTATTACATTATTTAAAATCTTTTTAGTATAAATTATACAATTTTATAAATTATTACTAACGATACTTATTTCGAAAAACAATGACTAACCATAAGAATTGCTAAAGAATTTAAGAAGTTTTTTCTTTTAGTAATAAATTTAGTAAATAAGTTTGTACAACTGTGGGCAAATTGTTAAGGTAGTTTATTACCTGTGGATGTCCTGCTCACAAGACGATACCAGCTGACATTGTAAGCCATGTCACTTGTTACATTACACATCAGGTGTGCCAACACACCAGCCCTTGTTGCCACTTCATTCTGTGTCATCACTTGTGGTGGTGGTCCTGTTAAAGAAAATATTTAAAAAATAGAAAATATTAAGGAGCGCTCTCTTACTGTCAATCACATAGTCAAATCGTGATAGTAACCCTTAGTGTGATATAAGTGACGCAACATGGGAGCCACAAACAAATATTGTACTCTACTGTCAGTTCCTTTCTGTGGCCAGTTATACTTAAAAATTAAATTAAATTTTGTGTATTTTGTCATTGTCTTGAGTATTCTTGAGCAAGTGTGTTTGTTTATTTATTCGTAATTTAAGTGTAATTTTATTTATTTTAACTACATGTAAGGTTTTTTAAAGATTTGACGATGGGACAGGATTCTTGAAACTAAAAATCATCAAAAATAACAATTTGGATTGATCACAGAAAGTTATGTAAACTTAATTTATCCATAGTCAAGTGTCAATCCAGGAAGTAAAATATGCATAAAAAAGAATAGTAATAATTAAAATAATAAACTATTAAATTTATGTTCTATGTTGTATTTTCTTAGTACAGTACTTATACAACTTTAGCTCACCTGGAAACTTTATTTATTATTACTACTACTCTTTTATTTAAATAATCAAAATATATTATAGTATACCTGTTACATGTACTACAGTGTTTTTGATAACACTTCCAAATACTTTGGGAATTTGAACTTTGCAGAGATACTTTCCAGCATCTTTCATCTCTACAGCTGGGATTTGCAGTGGTACTTCTGCTGTTTGGCTAAAAATAACACTAAGAATTAATTTTCTGCATTTTATAGAAATGTACTAATCTTTATTGGTTCAAATTCAAATTCTTTATTTCTAGAATTATTCTTCACAATATTCAGCAGTGTCAGAAACAAATTCAGCATAAACAATCATCTATGATATATCTCGCCTAGGCCTAATAACAAGTGTATGTCCAATTACAGCAAAATAATAATTGATGTCATATGTACTGATATTAATCAATAACGTTTTACACTATTCTTGAAACAGTAATTTCAAGGTATTTAAGATGAGAAGGAACTGAGTTTTAGAGTTTAACGTCTGTTTTAGCAAAACAATTCATAGTGGTTTTAAGACTACGTTGATATATTCTAAGAGAATTTGAGTTTCTAGTCATATGGTTATGATCGGATCTATCTGAAGATGAGGCCAGACAGTGAATAAGGAGTATTATCTTGAGGTCCTAAGGCGGCTACAAGATGCAGTGCGAAGGAAAGGATCTGAACTGTGGACAAGCTATGACTGAATCCTGCACCACGACAACGTACCAGCTCATTCCTCAAATCTTATTCAGCGTTTTTTGGTCAAACAACATCAACCAACTACGACAGCCTCCCTACAGTCTTGACATAGCTCCTTGTGACTTCTGGCTATTTCCGAAATTAAAAATTCCTTTGAAAGGAAAAAGATTTAATGATGTTGAACAAATAAAACAAAATGCGACGAAGGAGCTGTTAGCCATTCGCAAAGTGAATTTAAGGTGTGTTTCCGGAAGTGGGAGGAGCGTTGGAATAAGGTAGTGGTTTGTGGAGGGGAGTACTTTGAAGAGGACCAGATTGCCGTTACCGCCGAGTAACGTCAGTTCATGCCAGACGTCAAGGCCGGATACTTTTTGGACACACCTCATATACTCTTGAACACTTTTATTGCATAAAATTTTCACATGGCTACACCATTTTATGTTACTCTGAAAAATGACTCCTAAGAATTTAACATAGCCAACGTTCTGTTGGCTAGAAGGGTTTAAACAAAATACTACAGTCTGGGGTTTATCTTTACTGTAAGTAAGACAGAGTGAATTGGCAGCTGACCAATCCTCGATATGTAACTAATAGCAGACATAATAGGACAATAGCAGCCTAATAGCAGACATGAAGGTCTCTTTGTAAAACTCGTTACAAAGAGACCTAAGTCACTACCTTTGTTTTAATGAGTATTTTGAAGTTGAAAAAGGAAAAAAAATTGTTATACCCACAATTCAGTGAATACAAGCACATTGTTTATCATTTTTATCAGGGCCGGCCTGAGGCGAAAATTGCAAGTGTGTAAGACTCACATTTTATGCCCTTACCGGGGTGTGAACACCCCCAGGTGCAAGGAGGGAGGTCCAGGGAAAATTTTTGAAATTAAGGTCTAAAAAACACAGATTTTGTGCACTTTTGCACCTTTTAGAACATTAAGTTTGTCTCTCAATTATATTTTACTTGTACAGCCAGCTCATCTGCAAACATAAAAGAGCTCACATGGTTAGTAGCAATAGTACCAGGTAAATCATTTATATAAGTAATAAAAAATACTGGGCCCATGATTGAGTCCTGTGGGACACCAGTTCTTACATTTAAGTATTGTGAAAAGTAGCCTTCATTATCACCATAAAACTTTCGTTTTGTTTTTGTGTTCTGTTTCATTTTTCTTCACTGATATAGGGAAGCATGTCTAAGTCTGGGTCAGAGTTACCAACTTTGATTAGACAGATCCAAGTGCCGTCAATTAGTGCTACATTGGACATGTTAATTAATTGCAGTGTTCTATAACAGCAGGCAAGTCATTAGAAGAGGTCCCAGAATTGGGCCCTTTGGCACTCCATATTCAACAAGTTTATATAAGTAATGAGCTGCAGATGTATTAATAATTACTGTTTGTTTTCGATTGGTAAGATAACACAGCATCCATTTAAGAACCAATCCACTAATCCACCAATACCAGAATACTTAAGTTTTTCAATTTTCAATATTGAAGATTACTGTGGATCACACGGTCAAAAACCTTTGACAGATCGCAAAACACCCTAGCGGCTTAATGAGATCCATCAATTGCCTCCCCTACATATGTTATCAGTTGGTTTATGGTATCACAAGTGCTTTTGTCTTCCATAAATCCAAACTGATTTGAGTCAATGATATTATTTCCTTCAAGATATTGGGTTAGCCTTTTGACAACTGTTTTGTTCAAAGACTATGGATATAGCAGGCAGGATAGCACTTAGTCTGTAGTTCCTCATATCTAATCTATCTCCCTTTTTAAGAATGGGGGGGGTTATGTTAGAATATGTTAACAAGTCGGGGAAGACATCAATGCTATACGAATTAACATTCTAAACCTATGAATCAAAAGTTTGATATTCCGAGACAACAAATAAACATGAAATCTACCTTTCTTTTGATTAAACTGGAAAGGATATATTTAATACCTATTGAAGTGTTTTATGACTTCTTTTATAATTATAGCATTCTTTTAACAATATTGATGGATTACTTCAATCACATCTTATTTAAACTATGTTGTTTATTACAACTTAAAAAGTGTTTAATATATATAAAACTTACTTATATTTCAACAATCTAGTTTTGACAGCCCCATCCTTGTACCAACGGACAGTGAATGGCACCAAGGATTCCACTCTACAGACCAGAGTCAAAGGGTGACCAGACCGACCCTTGTAAGTGGAAGCAATATTCACAGTTGGAAGTTCTGTATCATTACAAGTTCATTACACATATGTATTAACTGAAGTAAACATTAACTGATATTTGTAGATATATAAAATAAGTTAGCAAAATATTGTAGAGCCCTTACTGTAAAATAAACACTGTATACTTTTACAAACTTTCATTGATGAATAAGTAAAAAAAAACAAAAAACAAAAACAATGATCTATGTAGGTTTTTATAAGTTCAACGTGATCGGATATTTACTGAAATTTCTTTAACAATTCTATAATGATTACATTTTTTGTCATGTATAGCTTAAAGTCAATAGAAAATCTATAGCCTATGACAAACTAAAATTTTTTGACTGATGAAATCCGATTTCTGTCCATCATTTGTATGCATGATAACTGTCGAATAAGGTCACTTAGAGGCTTAAAATCATAGCAATTATAAAATTAAAGTGGCTATCAGTACTTCACATATGTGTACGTATATATACTCATATGAATGTTTGCATATGTCTAGGACAGTGCTCTTAACATAGAAATAATACCCACCTGAAAATCACTATATGCATGTTACTTAATAATATTAATTAAACAAAATTAGCATTTTTTTACAGTATGCAACACAAAGAGACTTTCATATTACCTCTACTTGAATGAAAACTAGGAAAAAAGGTAAATAATTCTGTAAATAACATGTATATTGATAAAACTAGTATTAAAATATGTACACAATTTTTGTCAAGTATGTTGATGATATTTACATTATGATTAATATAAAGATAATTTGAATATTGTTTTCTCTCAAATCTTTTCTAAAGTTGGGGGGGAGGAGGTCACGAGCCTCCGCGATGGGATGCTATCCGTGTACTTAAATTAGCAATTTTACTACTACACTATGCAACAGAAAGAGACTTTCATATTAACTCTACCTGGAGGCTGGGCACTTATTGCTGTTGGTGTTATCCTCTTCATTGGATAGCTGTCTTTGCCATAACCACATACCTAAATAAAAATCTCAATTAGTTCAACTAAAACAAACAAGCAAAAGATTCTATTTGCTTCATAATAATATTACAATAATGCTGTTCTTTTGAGTAATATTACAAATGAAATAGCTTTGTATATTTTCACTCTCGAAAAACATAACTTATTATAGATAAATAAAAGTATTTTTATTAGACACTGCTCAGTGATATTTCAGATATTTTTTTCAAAGCTCACTTATAGTTTTTCAGGTTTATAACCTATAATTGCAGTGACATAACAAAACACTGATGCTTTGGTTAAGATATCAATGATATAGATTGTAATTTGATGCTTTCATAGTGAAATGTTTTTATTTTTTCCAAAATTAACCTGCAGCTATGATACATGAAAATAATCATAGTTAACTACACTGAGATAGAAGAGGTCATTAGGTGGGATGAAAGGGCCCCCAGTGTAGAGGCCGGGCTGACCAGACACAGGCTGCAGGGGGATGATGTCCAGGACTGAGCCGTTCAGGTGCACCACTTCCAATCTCGTGAAGTTGTGCAACTTGACAGGTTCAGTGGCCCTTATCAGCACTGAATTAAATGCAGCTGAAAATCAAAATATTATATCATACTTGTATGTTGTTGCTATTTTTACGTTAAGTCAAGTAACATTCCAAAATTTTGAAATAATTTAACTAAATTTGACCAGGTTTCAAGTAGTAAAATATAAATCAATCTTAGTGTAAAGGCTGTTAGGTCATAAGAATTTAGAGTAAAGGTTTTATTTATAATATCAGTTTACTACATTACTAACTCACTTTCTATACAATCACCAGTTTTGAACACTTTGCACTGTGTGCGTTTTATACCACTCTCATTAGAAATTGAGCCAGTTGACAATCACTTTTGATTTTCTGGTAGTTTTCAAATAGTTGTCCACCAAGCCATTTTCTCAATTACAAGAAAGGCACTATGTACAAGATCAGAACTGTATGTAGGGTGGTAAAAAAATCTCCCATAAAAATATTTAATTTCCTTTTTACTTACAGCAGTTATATGAGGATACAAAATAGTATCACGTTGGATGATACTTTCCCATTTATTACAAAACTGGGAGAAACAACTGTTGTGGACATTGTGTTTTCATTCATTAACTGGCAAAAAACTAATGAATAAAAAACAACATTATTTGGCTTTCTAAATAATCAATAGGTAGCTGCATACATGAAACTGTATTCAAACCTATAAATATGTATATAAGTTAATGATCCTTATGTTAGGAATACACCTTGTAAATATATTATACATGAAAAGTGTCTTCTATACTTCAGACAGTAGAGTTTAATGATAATAATTGATTATAAGATTCCATTTTAACAGTTTACGTAAAGTAAATATTTCTATAAGTGGATTCTCTCTTAATTGAATTAACATGTGACCAACCTCTGATTTGTTCTAATATCTTATTACTGTATTACAGTACTTAGAAGCTCTAAAGTAGTTTTTAAAACAAGATATTATATTTGTATTAAATAAGATAAAACACTGTTCACAAGAAAACCATTGACCATATACTGTACATATACTAAATTGTATACAGCTTTCTCAGCATAATTAATTAATCTGTAGTTTTGTAAAATTATGTATTATTGTTATCTTACATTTTAGAAAACTTTTTTGTTATTATCTTGAAATAATATATGTTTATTGTTAGCTTTTACCAGAAGACTGAATGTTACTCAACACAAAAGCATTAAAACTACAGTTCTATAAAAGAACATAAGAACACCTGTTATAATTTCACAGTATGAATTATATAATGATAATTTACAATATAATAATAATAATAATAATAATATAAGTGTTATTCGATAAATTGAACATAAAAAATATAACTAAATTGTGCGTGAAGTACTGTGGCCATGGCTAGTCTATTTCTGATGCTTAATACGGAACATTAAACATAGAGGAATGAGCTCTTCCAATCCTCTTGTTATGACAAAATAAATAATTAAACTATGACAGCTATAACTGAATATATACTACACAAAGATTGTGTTTACATTTTAAAGGTCTGTGATAAGTCTCTGCCATGTTGGTGGTGGGAATAACAGAGAAGCCATGGACAAAGTCTGAGCCGCTGAGGCCAGTGGAACGAACTGTGTGTTGTGAGTCACTGCCAACCTGTAGAGTCCATACTCCTGGAGGAGGCTCCTGTAACCATCACTTAGTATCAATCAATCAATCAATAATTCTTTATTCATTAGTTGTACAATACGGTACATCAAATAGTGTCATACATTACTTATATATATATAAAAGTACTAAACATACTCAAGTTCCTCTATTAAATAGAAAACTAAATCAATCAAATAGTTTTTTTAGTTTTTTTTAAATTTGTTAATATTATTTTACATCTTTATGCTTTGAGGAATATTTTTCAGAAATCTTTTCCTGATATACATAGTTTTTTTCGTGTACATTTCAAGTCTATGATGATCATTGATGATTTCATTCTTATGGCGTGTGTTATATTTGTGCACATTATTTTCTAAGTTAATTTGTTGGCCATGATTGAATTTAAAATATAGGATGGTTTCATATATATAAAGTCCAAAAAGTGTTATTATTTTTAATTCTTTAAAGCAATTTCTAACAGATTCTGAGTATGGTGAGATCATACAAGTCTCTCATTCAGGCTAAATGTGGTGGACATGATAATTATCAATGACAATCTCTGAACCAATGAGGCTGGTACAGCAAACTGTATGTCAATCATTATGAATTATCCTAGAATATAAAATAGTCAAAGTCCAATGTTTTATAAAGGTTTGAATTTATCATGCAATTAAATTGTCAATGCAGAAACCAAATTTCTCTTAAAAACTCATTTAAATCATGTTTAAACAGTTTTTCTATATGTATTTTTGTAAATTACTTCTAATAAGTAGTTTATAATAACAGTCGTTGTATAACAAAAGTATGATTTGGCTCTGATTTTATGGATTTAACCAAAAAAACCATTTGTGCAAATGCAGCTTTAGCAAATATACACATAACCGTCTTTTATAAATACTGTATTTTTCTTACTGAAAACCATATTTACAAATTTAAATTCACCTGTCTGACATGTAATTAAATGTTAAATAAATAAGCATCAGCTAACCATATACAGATCCTGAAAAAGTGGCTATCAGTCTATTTATCAAGTTGTCTGATAGTAATACAACTGTTATTTATATGTTGGATGATCGGTTTCAAGTGTATTAAACTAGAAAATATATAACTTGGGGAAAAAATTATAGTTTCCTATTTTTAACCCTTTAACCTCAACCAAAACTAGTGGGCTTACAATCAATTTCTATATAGGAAAAAACCTTTATCGATTTCAAGAAAAACAAGGTTGTGTTTTATACTACAAAATTGGCTCTTGGCTCCTGGGTTATTATAGTAAACCTAACATCATTTGACTGACTTCAGTTAAATCGCCTTCATATATAAATATATATATATATATATATATATACTATTGCAATGAAAAACATAACTTTGATGGACAAAAAGGTTGTACTGGCTGTAATGAGATAATCTTTAAGAAAAAGTAACTTACGTCCATAAAGGAAAAGAATAGTGTAGCCCTTACTGATCTCTCACTCAGCTCAAATGAAATCTCAGGCAGTCATCCTCTCAGCTTGCCAGCCATGGCTATTGCCACTCAGTGATTGAGAAACCAGTATTAATATTTGACCCTTTAAATGACTGTGATTCGAAAGCAGTTCTCAAGCATTTATAACGTTTACTAGCTTTAAGCTTAAAATGTTTATGATTGGTTATTTATTATTTGCTTTTAAACGTACCAAGTAGTATGTAATTTAAGTTATTGTACCTAAATCAAAAGAATTTTTAGTTGCAAACAGAGACACTTTTGTGGGAAGGAGGGGGAGGAAGGGACCAGTTCCCTCCAAAGAGAATTTTATTTAAAATAATCGATCACCTAATAGCCCATTGAACTTTGAAATAAATCACAATCAAATATATAAATTTTAACCTTACAACTATTTTAGTACATGAAATATACGAAACTGCCCATATAATAATTCTATTTTTGTTCAAAACCCTATATTTGAATTTCAGCGTCACACAACAACTTCAAAAGTAAGGTTAGTTCTTACAATATTTACTGGCTTCTACCTGTACCCAGTACTTCAGTAACTGAGTACAAAATGTATTCATACTGATTTAGACTCATACATTACAGAGTGCTTCTAAAATGGTACGGGTTTGCTCAATTTAATATAAGATTAAACGTTTTAATTAGTGATTTACAAAATTAAATGCTCAAGATGATGATTAAGCTCCATAATGTGACCATAAAGCTCCATTTACAAGTGACACCATCAAAGTAGATCTTAAGTAACAACTAAAGAAGCTAATAGTTACTTTTTTGGGGTAAAATGAGAACTTGGCAGAGTTATAAATTTGATTTTATGGTTATTTAATTGAATATTTGATTAGAGTAGTAGAAATATTTTTAAATCATCTCATTTCTTTTCTACACATTGATTCTTAGGGTTCTAACAAACGATGACACCAACCTGTGACAGATAAATCAAGTATGAACGTTTATAAAAATTTATATTGATTGGCATTAAATGGTGACATCAACTTGACATAATATCTTCAAAATAAATTATAGTGACCAATGCGTAAAATCTTACCTTGACATTGACCACTTTAACATGCTGTAAATCCAGCAGAGGAGTGAGCTGAGGGGCCTGGACTGTGTGACCGCCAGGGTCAACAACACCAATAGAGGCATTGGATCCAGACACAGACACGGTGAACTCCTTGAGTGTCTCATCAATAGGCAGAGGAAGTTCTGAACCACTCTTTGCTGCAGGCCTCTCTACTGACAGCAAGTTCACTTTCCGAGATTGTAGTGACACTCTGACAAAACTGAGGACCTATACAAATTTTATTTAGTTTGAAAATTCATATTTGTAAAGAAAATTGCTGTAATAATAAAAAATTACTAATAAGCTTTAAGCTGTTTCTATTATAATATTACAATATACAGTATATACATACACTACACAATGTATAGTGTATACATACACGTAAGCAAAATATGCCTTTAATTTTTAAAAGTTTCATATATCATATAATTGATAGCACAATTCTTTAATTAGATGTGGTTGAATCCAAGCTCATTGTTACTACAATCACATAGTTCAATAAGTGAGTGTTATATTTACTTGTTGTTATATAAAATAAATTTGTGAGTTAATATCAGTACATGTTTGATAATAATTTAGACTGATTACATGAAAATATTGCACTTATTTAGATCACTAATTTAGATCACTTATTTAAAGCATAATTAAAATATTACAAAAAAATTATTTCATAAATTATATTATACTATAAAAAATTATTTCAATTGATTGAAGATGGCACACCACAACAAGACCAAAATATGTTATGAGTTTAATAATTGCATAAGGAGTGTTTACACATAATGTTGCAGAATAATTGCACAACACTTATGTCTATAACCCCTTCCCAAGCCCAGCCCAGATACCCTAAGATCACATAGATTTTTTTAAATCTATGAGATAAGATAATAACTAGTAAAATAAGTCAAACCCCCTTCACTAAATTCTTTATGTTCATCACTTCATTTAGTATGCATTATCTCATGCAATAGATGCAATTTTAACAAATAATACAGAATTTTTGTAAACATAACTAGATATAAATGTACATTATTAGTACAATACTATTTTTATACAAACTTTAGTGTTGATATTTGTGCAGATTTAGAAACCAACAACTTATTTAATTATTAAAATAAAATAATAGAGAGTTCCAAAGTTATTAATACCATGTTACAGGATATAAAAGTTTCAACTAATAAACTTATTTTCTGATCAAGAAATATAATAAATATGGCAATTTTAATTTAAAGTTATACCAAATACCTTTAACATACTGTAATTAAAACATATTATGTATATACAGTTACTGTAACATGATATTTAAAATGACTCATAATTGTATAAAAAGTTAAATATATTTTTAATCTATTTGCATCTACTAGAATCTATATATTCTATTCTATATATTCTACTGCAATTTTCTTGACGCTTTCAAAAATGTATTATTTGATTTTGAAATGTATTCATAGTTTTTGTTATAGCAAATGCAAATATAGATTGCTTTTAATTTGATCACTAATCTAAAAAAATGTTTAGGATGAAGAAATGATGTCTTTTAAAGAATGCCCATACTTACTTCATCGACGTCAGTCTTATTCAAATGGTACACCTGGCCAGAGCTGGTTGCTGCAATCTTGTGGTAAACCTGGTAACCGGGATGGGTCTGATCCCCACAGTCTCCCGTCATAACAAACACTACCTGTGAATTAGATTGACCCGGTCTTTCTTAAAAATATAATAATAACTCATCATAACAAATTAACAAGACTATCATTAAAATCGGACTGCAACAAACTAAAAAATTATATACTTTAAACAATTTTGTAATAAGTTAATTTTTTTATAAGACTTTTGTCTTTAATAACTGTACAAACATGTTGCCAAAGCTTAATTTTCTTTTTTTTTGTGTTGGGATATTGGGGTGGATTCAAAGATCCTCACACGTCAACCTGAGCTTATTATGTGCCCCTTTGATGTTAGAGGGGTAAGCCTATCTTTGTGCCCTTAATTAGGCTAGAAGCTTTTCCCCGATACTAGCATCTGGTTCGTCGCCTGGTTGTTTATCACCGAAAAGAGCCCTTTTCCTTGCTCCCAGTCTCTCACAGTCCAGTATTATGTGTTGAAGACTCTGGTTTCCCTTCAGAACGAATAAATCTTTCACCTTTTAATTTTCTTAGTCACATTTAACTAAATACCAATCTTTAAGGTTCCAAATCTCAAATAAAAGAGTAATAGTTTCTAACGTGTTTTAAATATTTATTGTTATTAATTTAATAATAATGTGTTGTTAATTTTATAATTTAATTTTAAATTTTAATACAAAGAAAGCTAAATAAAAGAAAATATTTATAATCATATTTCAAATTCAAAAAATTGTGTTAATTGTTAACACACACATAAACACAACCACATACACATATATAAACAATACAGGAAATTAAAAAAGTAGATACAAATGTAATTAAACAAATTCCAAACCCTTACCTTTATAAAATAAACATTTATTTACTTTAGTTGTACGTGAGTGCAGATGCCAACAAAAATTCTAATTTGAAAATAGGCTTAATCATTGTTTTGTTTACATTACTTTTTTGTTAGCTCAGTGGACAAAACGTTTTAAAAATATAATATTTGGGAAATGAATTTTTTTCTGTAGACAATTCAAGTTTAAACAGACATTCTGGGCCACCAGCATTTTAATCAGTTACACTAAAAGTTTTAAGGGGTTCAGACCCGCTTGTAAATTTGTATTAACTCTCTCGGAAATCAAACCCTTGCCTTCTTGGTTAGAAAGTCACAGCCTTAATCTTGTGCAATGGTGAAGGTCGAGATTAAGGTAGTTTATCATCATATTGATAAAAGACAATATTTTGAAATTTTCGATCTCTGAAATCCTATGGTCTCTTTGAATGTATATCAAAACAACTTACAAACCCAAATAAACCAATATGCAATATGAACTCTGGGCAATAAGACCACAGTGTATAAAATACTGTTGTTTCTAACATCAACCATCTACTGCTCTGTATAACCCCTTGAAACCTTAGATCACAGGGTCAACTGAGACCACTGTTACACCAGGTCTTTGTGAGCTACTGATCTCTATAAGTATCTCTACCTTAGGAATAACTGGTCTGCAATACAAGCAACTAGTTCTGTCAGAATAACCTGAGTGACTTCGTTCTCTAGCTTCTGATGTATAGCATTTGCCAACTTCTAAAATCTCCCAGTTAGAACTACTGTATAGAGAAATTTCTTGGCCTCTAAAATTCTGTCTTTGAAGAACTTCCATCATCTATGAGCTCCCAGAATATAGAAGTTTACAGCTTATAGGAGATCTAGGCCTTAGGCAGCTCTTGGCACCTGTCTAGAGTTGGTATCTGTGAGGGTTTCCAACCTAGTGGAGGTTATGGTCTCTGGAAACCTTCAGCCTCTGAGAATCCCCAATTGACTGTATTTATCTTCTATATGTTGGGTTTCGTGGCCTTTGGAATATGACCTCTGAAAACTCTGAGTTCTAGACTCCTCCAGCGTCTATCACAATGTATTAATATAAAATAGCTAAATATTGTTCTACAATGACGTACAAGTATCATTCAAAAAAGAAACCAAAGATTTTTAAAAGTGTAAGAATTTTAAAGTAATGAGGAACATACTGAGCTGTGGTTCAAGCTGTAACTGTAGGCTCGATTCTGCTATGAATAGAAGTACATCTAACAAATACAATAAAGACAATAGGAATAATGAATTAATACCAGGGATTTGTCTTACTTGTGATTGCTTTCGCTGTATCAGGGGCAAGATCTGTGATAGTAAATTGTAATCCTTAGATCGGGCATCAGTAAACACATAGATGTAGGAGTTAGGTTTACTCTGTTGTAACGCCTGTTGTACAGCTCCCACAGAGGCTTCTGGGCAGTCACCACCTCCATAGATCTGGATCTCATTGAGTCGCTGCATCAACAACTTATGGTCGGTAGTTTCAGTTACGGGTCCTATCACTGGAACAAAAGACAAATTTATACACATGAAACGCTAAGTTGTAATGGTTGTAGTATGGCTGTTAAGGAGGATTCTGGGCAGTCACCACCTCCATAGATCTGGATCCCATTCAGTTGGATAGAAAACACCTACAAGAGAGAATTCAGTTGAGTGTACACATTAGATAATAATTTAACCGAAGTTTCTGAATCCAGTTGAGAATATCTACTTTGCTAAATAATAGCTATAAGTACCTGACAATTTTAAAATACCTGTATTTTTTAGGTCAAAGGGATCTACTTTTTAATGTGGAAATACCCCCCCCCCAAATAAAACACCTGTACTACGTAACTAAAAATGTTGAAGTTAAGTAGCAATCTCTTTTTGTTAAAGAGTATAAATTTAAACCAATGGAAGAGGAAAAATTATAATTAAAAATGTGGAATTGGATGCAATTGAAAGACAAAATTAAGGAAAATCCTAATTAACAAGTTTGTCAACTTATTACTGTAATATTCTTATTCTTAAAAATATATTAAAACTGGATTTTCATGAGATTAAGCATTTTTATGAGATTTGCCATGTTTTTTCTTTCAAATGTTGTCTTTCAAATGCTGGGTACATTTTACATATACTTTTCTTTTCTCTAAAAGTATGTAGAGCATTTATGTGTTAAAAATCTAACTTTCATATAGAAAACAAATAAAAACTTCTTAGATCTCTGGTTTGCAAATAAATTTTGAATGTTTTATCCACTTTGCAATATTGTATGACACAGATAAGGTGTTGGTATTAAAACTTTTTATTTTTGGTAACAGTGTTCCAGTGAGGCTGCTGTGGTTTATTCAGTGTCATAATTATGAGAGGATTTGGATGATAGAACTCCCCTTAAGAGTTTTAATAATAAAAATATGTGTATAACAGCAATCCAACTTGTTTCAAATTCTGCAGTTAGACGGATTACTTTGAATTGCGCTTATACATTTATTAATGTTTAGATTTATTCCATACCGCTTTATATGGGGTTCAGAATAAGTGAGTCTTTTTTTAAGCTGACATAAAATTCATACTTTTAAAGAAATATACTATCGATACGTCCCTACACTGCAAAAGTGTAGTAAAAATCTATAGTATTTTCCAGGATATATAAATACAATATAGGTTCTTATATATCACATTGACTGTGGTAGATGCAACTATCCTAAACATGTATTCCGGCTATCCTAAACTCAGTACATGACTTGAATCTCAGTAAAGGTATTAAAGCGTTATTTGGTGACATTTCGGCTCTGGAATTCAACCTATCTTTGCTGTACTGATATGCTCTTTAGTAAAATTTGTCCAATTTACACCAAATATTTTAAAAATTCAATTTTCACCTCCCTAATTTATATATGGGGTTTCGGGTAGGGTACGATAAGCGGACCCGGTTTTTATATCGATATTGAAAAACGATATTACCTAATAATTATAACTATCGATATAATAAACCCATACTGATTTTTTAGCAATAACTAACTTGTATCAACTTTAAACAATTTTTCATACAGTAAAGGTATTGTCTTTTATAGATAAAACACAATCGAAAATGGATGAGGACAGTGAAACGAAGTTTAAAAAGTGGAATATCAGCCGACCTGCTTACAGATCATCATTGTAGGTATTTGTACAGAATAAAGTATGGTTTTCTAGAGAGGATGCTTTCAACAACTGCTTAAAAGCTGTTAATCATTGCTACCAAGGATAAAACATAAATAGGTATGCATATTTTTTCGTATTTTCTGTTATAAATGTTTGTTATGTTATCATTTTTTTTATTTGAGTTTTTCCTCATGAATGTGTGTGTGTGTGTGTTGATATGATTGATAGACTAGTATTCAATAAATGAATAGTATTGATGATCATACTAATCAATATAAAAAACGGGTCCCCTTCTTGTACTCTGCCCGTATATAAATACATTATTTATTTAAATTTGTTGCATCCCAAAACATAAGTCATGTTTGACTGGAACTTCTGAACCTATACAAATTTTTGGAGATGAAAGCGTGCTATTTTATGATACTGTTGTAACAAAGTTGAGAGAATGTTTACGACAGGACAAATATTTTAAGCCGCCTATGATACCTTGCTCAAATGAGATATTAATATGAGGTGTTTTTTTATAAGGAGGACATTTTTAAACGCAACGGAACACAGCAGAAAAATAATAATAAATTATTCATTTACAGGACGTTTGTAGAACCTTTTGATATAATTAGCTATAATAACTAGTAAAATCTATCAAACAGAATGGTTTTAGAACATACCTGTGTTTTGTTTGTAAATCTAACATACTCTTGTGGATGTGTATATATAAAACAATTAATTTTATCGATAGGCCTATAAATACATAATAAGTGTGGTTGGTTTCACAAAACCGAGGAGGCCAATTACATTAACATTCTTAACTCTGATAAACATCAACATTCCGAATATAATATACGCTCCGTTGTCGTCCGTTGACTACAGATATCAGCGGGTTACTAAAAAAAGACAAGGAGCTACAAACAGCTGACTATGGGCTGTGAAGTACTGAGGTGCGAACAGTTCCCTGTGTAGAAAAGATGGGCCAAACGACAGAACGCGCGGGAAAGCTCTACTAGCCATCCATAAAACACTAACCTCACTTACGCGCTGTGATTGATTTAAGACAACTGAACTACCGCAACAAATTATATTTGAATATACATTTACTTGTGATCAAAACAGACTATTATTGTTAATATTATTTACGTACCAATTTTTCTCCTAACAATATTTACAACGTTTAAATTAGACATCATAATCAACAAATAAATAAACTATAAACCATAATTGTTATAAACTGCAGAATCACAGGAAATATTGTAATACAAATATTAATAAATTTAAACTAATAAAAAAACACATACTTATTATATTCCAATTTCGATTTTTTTATTGAAGTTCCTCGATACATTTCATGTTTTCACCGTCAGAACCAACCTCAGCTAAGTCCGAGTCACTCACTACTCAGGGATATAACAAACGATTCCACAAGATCGTCGATGTTGCCTTCTTTGGTAAAATATAAGTTCTCGACCCTCTTAACATGAGCACATTTGTTTACACAATCAAAAAAATCCTCATGCTGAATATTTTCTCTTCTAAAATGTTCTTGACTTGGGAAAAATTGCTGTTTATGTTTCTGAAGGTGACATGAGCTGAATGTCAGCCCATATTAACTCGATAAGATTAACGTCGCGATGATAGAGGGCTGTCTTACAATATAATGGTCATCTTTTGTACAGTGTCATCCAATAGATAGCTGTATAATCTAGGTTTATGTAAGAACACTATAAGGGATGTTATTTTTTCCAGCCAATCTTTAAGATCTTGTTTTTTGCTTTTTGAAGTTGGTGCTTTTTCCACTTGAAAATTATGATATGAAGCAACACCTATTGCAATCACACTTCTAGGTTCTAAATTAGGCAAGAGTTTCACATTTGCCCATTTCATAACCATTTCGGTGTTGGCATTGTTGCGGTAGTCCCGCGAATTTTGTGTTGTCTTCCACATGTCAGGGCATTAGGAAAATCCTATTTCCTCCTCCGGCGTGGATGATAACCAGCCTCTCCCCTTTTGATATGAAACCACGATTGGGTTTTAATATGGGTGGAATTAATGTATTTTTCGGTTATATAGATAATAGGTCGGCCTTCGTCCAGAACACGCATTATTATTTAATTTCGCGTAATATAGGTTAATGAAATAAGCAATTCTTCTATCACGTATTTCTGCGTTTCCTATTACAACTTTTTTTCTGCACTTAAACCCAAAATACTCGTATTTAAAAATACGTTTTAAACTAATCATCTTTCCTCCAAAGTTAATATTTTTACGAATTTCGTTTACAAATGGGTAACGAAAAACGCAGAAGGGATGGGCTCTAACGAAAAGCCCAATGTTCTTGGAAAAGACGCCCCTCTTCTCCGCTTGACAATCAGGCGGCCGGCCGGCCCGCTACAACAGATCCGTTTATCTGTAGCTAGAAGCTCAACTGGTACGATGAGACCCGAATTCGTACGGCTGTGCAAGCCCGGAAGTTTATTTGTATTCTTTCTCTGTGTTGTACCTTGTTGAACAGTTTAGATTGGTATCTCGACACTGAGGTGGGATATTGAAATGTGGCGTTCTACAGTACTTCGAACCTAATTTATTCAGAGAGATGCGGATTTCCAACTAAATCTCTCCAGCTAAATTAATTATAAACGTAATTTTAGCGTGCCCAGTGTAATCGCTGCCTTAGATAGTTTTAATATTTATGGCTTTATAAAAGAGAAGAGAATTTGCATAAACCGGGGATTGTGTGGCAGAAATTTGTTCGGTATATTAATTAGCTTTACCGAAGGTACACGTACATAGAGCTATCATACTAACCCTTTTGTCTAGAATTGAGTAATCTATTTTAATATTATAGTAATAACCTCATTTTTATGATTTAAATTTAAAATTATATGTATGTTTTGGCATAATCCACTCATTGTAACATTTAAATTGAATACATTAATGTATTTATATTTGTTCGCCTTATGATAGCACTTAATCGTAACGTTTCACGGCAAAAGATTTTAGCAATGGCAACAATATTTGATTATGAGATGTCGACTGCAATGTTTTGTTATAGGCTTATTTCAGCGTTTGCCAAACTTTTTGGTCTTAAGGCTCCCTTTTAGGTTCATACCATTTTCCGCTGCTCTCTACCCCCTGAGCTCATTTCAGTAGAGTCGACAAAGAATAAAAATAAATTATTGTGACTATAATTCACATAATAATTAATTAAAATTGGTAAAATATTTCCCGTTATGCCTAATGTAAATTAACCGTCATAACAATAAAAAATAAAAATAATGTTTATATAAATTATGTAAAACTATGTACATGTATGCATTCACTATTACTGATTTAAAAGAAGAATAATATTATTATATTGATTTTAGACTTGGAGTGAAGCAAGTAAATATACAGAGGAAAGTAAGTAAAGTACAAAGCGTTTAACATTTTAAATATTGTTTTAATAATTCAATGATTGTTTCATAGAAAATACAGTTTAGCTAATCAGATTATATCTACTCAAATTAATCAGGGTTAGTAGTATTTGTTTAAATTTTCACACTAGCCAATCGGCCATATTTAAAATAAAAGTCTATGTGAAGGAAGAGATTTTTTTATTTAATCAAAATCTGGACCCATGTTCGAATCTGTAACACGTATTTCTTTCTCAATTTTTAAGTTTAATTTGATGACTGTACAGCTGTGAAGCCCGCCTCATAAAGATATGAAGTAGCAAAGGGTATGTCTACACAAGCAACGCTCTTCTAGCGGGTTAATTTTTTCGAAGTTACACCAAAACTCTAGCAAATAATTCGTTTTGAATCCAGTTTTTAACGAAGTATCTGTTTTTAATTCGACCAGTTCATTATCTTCAACGTTTCGATGTATTTCTTTGTTAAATGGATTTGATACCTACATAACAGAGTTGACATCAATTAACCGTTTCAAGGCTGAAAATCTATAGTATTCACCTTTAGCCATGATAACCTTCCGCAAATCGAGTTTCTTTTTAAAACCTTCCACTTTGTCTGTCAGGTTTAAGATGTTTGTGTTATTTTCTTGTAATTACATACTTAGTATGTTCAACTTTTCAAACAGTTCATTAAGAAAAGCTATCTTCGACTAAAAGTACTTACCAATAAATGTATCGGCGTTGACATGGTTTTTATCCTTCTGGTAAGCACATATTTCGTTCCTCAGCTCAAACACCCTCGAAAGTGGATTACCAAGAGACAACCAATAAGACTACTGTCGAATAAAACATAAGGATCAGATCCCGTATCTTTTTACTAGTTTAAAAATCTTACTTTTTAGGAATGTTTTTTATGTAGTTGATTGCACCCATAACAATGTTAAGTATATAGTGTAATTCCTTAATGAGATGTTCAGCGGCTAATGCTTCTCTATGGATCATACAATGAGTTCAAATCGCTATGATCCCTTTCGCTCGAACGGACCTTGAAGCCTCTTTTTTCGACCCGCCATTGAACTACTACCCGTAGACTACTTATTACAACACGTTTTTGTCAGTCAATGTCATGCTTATTGGCCGCTCTTCATTAATAGATATTACAGACAGAAGCCAAGTACTGTACATTTAACATTTCAAACAATATTCTGTGGGTAAATACAAATACGACAATACGACTTTATTGGCCGCTCTTCATTAATAGATATTACAGACAGAAGCCAAGTACTGTACATTTAACATTTCAAACAATATTCTGTGGGTAAATACAAATACGACAATACGACTTTATTGGCCGCTCTTCATTAATAGATATTACAGACAGAAGCCAAGTACTGTACGTTTAACATTTCAAACAATATTCTGTGGGTAAATACAAATACGACAATACGACTTTATTGGCCGCTCTTCATTAATAGATATTACAGACAGAAGCCAAGTACTGTACGTTTAACATTTCAAACAATATTCTGTGGGTAAATACAAATACGACAATACGACTTTATTGGCCGCTCTTCATTAATAGATATTACAGACAGAAGCCAAGTACTGTACGTTTAACATTTCAAACAATATTCTGTGGGTAAATACAAATACGACAATACGACTTTATTGGCCGCTCTTCATTAATAGATATTACAGACAGAAGTCAAGTACTGTACGTTTAACATTTCAAACAATATTCTGTGGGTAAATACAAATACGACATTGAACTACTACTACCCGTAGACTACTTATTACAACACGTTTTTGTCAGTCAATGTCATGCTTATTGGCCGCTCTTCATTAATAGATATTACAGACAGAAGCCAAGTACTGTACGTTTAACATTTCAAACAATATTCTGTGGGTAAATACAAATACGACAATACGACTTTATTGGCCGCTCTTCATTAATAGATATTACAGACAGAAGCCAAGTACTGTACGTTTAACATTTCAAACAATATTCTGTGGGTAAATACAAATACGACAATACGACTTTATTGGCCGCTCTTCATTAATAGATATTACAGACAGAAGCCAAGTACTGTACGTTTAACATTTCAAACAATATTCTGTGGGTAAATACAAATACGACATTGAACTACTACTACCCGTAGACTACTTATTACAACACGTTTTTGTCAGTCAATGTCATGCTTATTGGCCGCTCTTCATTAATAGATATTACAGACAGAAGCCAAGTACTGTACGTTTAACATTTCAAACAATATTCTGTGGGTAAATACAAATACGACAATACGACTTTATTGGCCGCTCTTCATTAATAGATATTACAGACAGAAGCCAAGTACTGTACGTTTAACATTTCAAACAATATTCTGTGGGTAAATACAAATACGACAATACGACTTTATTGGCCGCTCTTCATTAATAGATATTACAGACAGAAGCCAAGTACTGTACGTTTAACATTTCAAACAATATTCTGTGGGTAAATACAAATACGACATTGAACTACTACTACCCGTAGACTACTTATTACAACACGTTTTTGTCAGTCAATGTCATGCTTATTGGCCGCTCTTCATTAATAGATATTACAGACAGAAGCCAAGTACTGTACGTTTAACATTTCAAACAATATTCTGTGGGTAAATACAAATACGACATTGAACTACTACTACCCGTAGACTACTTATTACAACACGTTTTTGTCAGTCAATGTCACGCTTACTGGCCGCTCTTCATTAATAGATATTACAGACAGAAGCCAAGTACTGTACGTTTAACATTTCAAACAATATTCTGTGGGTAAATACAAATACGACATTGAACTACTACCCGTAGACTACTTATTACAACACGTTTTTGTCAGTCAATGTCATGCTTATTGGCCGCTCTTCATTAATAGATATTACAGACAGAAGCCAAGTACTGTACGTTTAACATTTCAAACAATATTCTGTGGGTAAATACAAATACGACAATACGACTTTATCGGCGATCATATAGTTGGAACAGAAAGAGATACAGTGATAACAACTCATTGTAAAATATATATATATATATATATATATATATATATATATATATATATATATATATATGTTTAGAACCTCAGCACTTGCTGGTCCAGGAGCGTAAATCGTGCGTACCTTGTTGGTCATCGCGCCTCATGCTGGTCCGGGTCTTGAACGTGTTGGTCCGGACCCGCAAGTTACGAGGCTCTGTATAGAGCGTGTAACATCCTGGACCAAGAAGTGATGCTTGCCTGTAAAGTTCATTTGATTGTACAGTAGCTCGCCTAGCGTGAGTATAACGAACTAAATACTCGAATGAGGGGAAATCCCCCACCATTCTCGGACCAAGATTTGCCGGGTTTCTGTACAGGGCATACTGTCGAACATTGAATAAAGTGCTTTTTCAAATCAAATCAGTCTTTATTGCCTTTTAACAGCATACAATATTGTATAGAAGCAGTCTGTATTAGCCAATGTATTAGCCTATCTACTCATTCACACACTATTATACACACAAAAAGTTCCTCATCCAGACAAACATGCAATGGCTAATCGGATCCTGTTAAAACGTGTTTCCATTTTAATTGTCTATTTACGGGCGGCTTTCCACGAACTCACATACCGTGTCAAAAGCACCTGACACCAATAGGCATTGAAGACGAGATTTAAATTTTTTGGTACTGCCAATGTTTTAAGATCCTCAGAGAGCCTATTAATCAACCTAACACCAGACTGCAATTGCAAATTATGAGACGCCACCGTTCGATGTGGTTGACTGCGATAGTTGTCCCTGCCTCTTGTCTCATTCCGTCCCTGAGCCAATGTGCTCTTTGATTTACAGAACACAGCCACCTCGAAGATGTAGAGGCAGGGCAAGGTCAGTAAACCAAGCTCCCTGAAGGCATCCCTGCACGACTCTCTTCTCTTTAATTTAGAAATGATTCGTACACAATTTGTTGTTTGCACAGCTACCCCAGAGTCTTACTCCATATGCAAGGTGCGGATAAACAAGGGCAAAATAAGCCATTCTCAGGATGTCGTGAGAACAGTGTTTTGCCAGATTCCGCAAAGCATACAAACCTGAAGTTACTCTGGAACAAACACTTTCAACATGATTGTCCCAGGTCAGACCTTGATCTAGGTACATCCCTAGGAATTTGATGGAGTCAGATTCCTCTAAGAGTTTGTCATCTACCAGGACAGCAGGTCGTGCACTACCTTCACGCTGTCTCAGACAAAAATCAATTGTGTTTGATTTTGAGCTATTTGTTTTCAAATTGATTTCCGAAAAAATTGGATGCATGAATTCACTGTGACAAGTAAATTAATTTCAGGCTTCTGCAAAGAATTTGCAGTAACGCAGAGAGTCGTATCGTCAGCATATTGAATCACCTTTCCATTCTGGACCGATGAGTTTAAATTGTTAACGTAAATAGTAAAAAGCACTGGCCATGGATCGATCCATGAGGGACGCCATTTGCCATTTTCAATTTTCCTGACATGGCATTTGAGATCTGCACGCACTGGTCTCTATCCTTATGTAGGACGAGATCCACCTGTGTGGTAGACCCCGTATTCTTCATGTCGCTAACTGATGCATCAGTGTCAAAAGCCTTAGAAAGATCGAGAAATATTCTGAGCACCTTATCCCGTCTCTCAAAACCATCGACAACAATATCCACAAGACTTGAAACCGCATCAATTGTTGATTTATTTTTATGGAAGCCGAATTTTTCAGGACACAGTATGTCAAATCTTTCCAGAAAACTTTGTAGTTCATTCAAAAACGCATTTTCAAAGATTTTGCTGAAAATTGGCAAGATTGCGATTGGGCGGTAATTTTTGGTTTGATGAGGATCTTCTTTCTTCAATTAAAAGTCGGGGCAATTTTTGCTGTTTTCAAATCATCCAGGTAAACTCCAGATAGAAATGAGGAGTTTACCACTTTTTTAGTGGAGTCAAGATACGCTTGGAGCATTTTTTGACTAGCCACATGGACATACCACTGTTGTTACAAGATTTCTTTTAATTTATTTTTTGCACAATACCAGCCATCTCAGCCTTATCGACAGCGGTCAAGATCATAGACGATACCGGTTCTCTACCAAGGTTGCGGGAGAGGGTTTTCAGTGAAGCACTCATCACACGAACCAACTGAGGCAAAATAATATTTAAATTTGTCAGCAATTTTTTGAGGATCATCTATAAGTTGGTTTTCAACGAGCAGTAAACATTGTTTTGATTTTCGTATTGGATGTTCTCGTTTTACGGATTAATTTTCCATGCTGTTTTTGAAAAGTTCTCGGTATTCTTTAATAGTTTGTTTAATTCATAGGCTTTAGCAGCTTTTATAACTTTCTTATATATTGTTCTATAATTTTTGAAAAATCTTTGAAAATTTTAGTTGTTTGTATTAATAAAAATTGAGTGATAAAATTTGAGTTTTTCACGAGATGTGACAATACCTTGTGTAACCCAAGTATTCTTATGTCGCTTACTGCGTACTTCAAATTTTCTGTAAGGACATGAAATATTTAAATAATAGAGAAAGCGTTCATTAAAAGCAGTGTAAACTTTATTTGGACACTGAATGTTATTTAAAAATTTCCAAGTTTCTCGCTTAAGGTGATAAATTAATTCGTTAATAGTTTGAGGGTTTAGAGCTCTTTGGACCGTATTCTCTGCAAGCCTAGTCACCGGATCAAGTCCATTAATCAATCTCCTGAGCGAAGTGATCAGAGATGGCAGGATTGAACACGACAACGTCAACTTTCGGGATGTTGGTGATAACGTTGTCGATGGTTCTACTCGTCGTAGCACATACTCGTGTAGGAGAGTTAACTGGCCAATTTAGACTAAAAGCTTGAAGAATATCACGCAGCCGCCGAGTGTGGGGGTCGGGGTGGTCCAGTGCGTTTATATTTAAATCGCCAATTAAGAGAAATAGTTGATTGTTTGAAAACAAAAATTGGTTAGCAGGCTCTCTGGTTTTCCAAAAAAGGATGAAATAAAACTTCGGTTGTTGTTTGGACGGTATATTTCAACAATATTAACTTTTTCGGATGAATTTAAATTTATATTATTACCAGCAGCCTCAAAATCAAATTCTAGAGTATGAATTTTTTTTTCAAATTTCAAGGGGATTTATACAAAGATTGCCACACCACCTCCCTTAAAATTGGAACGAAGGAAAATATGTGCTAATTCATAATTTTGCATTTTTTTTAATGCTGATCGGTTGTAAAACAGTGTTCCGATATTACAATAATATCAGGTTTTCGCTCATCGCACATGAGGTCCAACTCTTCTAACTTATTGGTAGCGGATTGAGCATTTAGGTGAATAATTTTGAATTTCGAAATTTTATGAAAATTTTAAGTGGTTTCTGAAAACGTGTTCTGAATAAATAACGGGATCTGATACCCCTCTCTCGTTTTACATTCGTCATAGGCTCTTCGTTTTTTTTTTTTTTGACAGGAAAGCGTAATATTGTTTTCGTCAGGTTTTACAGGCGAAGTAGCTTTGATGAAGTGTCATGCTGCATGAGACGGTTCTGGGCAGGACTGGCGAGCGACTCACAGGTATCAGCAACAGCAGGTGAGGCAGCAGGCACTGGGCAGTGTTAGAGACAACTCAGGTGCAGCAGGCGGTCCGACAGCAGAAACCTAGATTCAATGGAATGATCGACAACCCTCATCAGATCGACATTGAGCTGCCTTATCTGCTCCTTTAATCTGTAGTTTTTTTGACGCAAGTTCGTCAGCATCAGAGGCTCCCGACGAGGCGACAGGCGTAGGCCCTTCGAGTGAGTTTGTAGTAGCGGCAGGTCAGGTTTTGTTGCAGCGACAGGGGTCGGTTTCTCTCCCGTAGACGCATGGAACGCAGTAGTCTCGCCCGCCGGTGAACTGATCGATGTGGAGGATCTGGATGGAGTGGCGCTCAGCGCAGGGTCCGGGGCCAGGCGTGGAGCAGGCAGGCGGCGAGTCAGATGCAGGCGGAGTAGGTGAAGCAGCGTCGGTCGCAGACCGAGTCCTGGACAGCGGTGACAAAAGCGAACGCATGGTGACTGGGTGTTCGCCGCTGTGTTTTTTATTGCAAACAGTCAGTGCCGGTATATTTGGATCAGTTTTAATCGATGCGCGCTGCAAATATTTTCCGATACATCTCCATTTTTTTAAAATTCTAAGTTGTCTGTATTTAAAATTGTTAAAAAGAATACAGGGTTTCCCGGTTTTTGTTTTTTCTATTGTAAATTGCATATTTTTGTCAATAATAAATTGATGAATAAATAAATAAACAGATAAAATGAAAAGTCACGATTATTAAAAGAATCTAAGTAATAAATTTATAAGAAATAAAACTTATTAGATTAACAATAAAAACAGTTTCTCTACAGCAAAAAGGTGCTTCTGTCGGTGGGAATCGAACCAATGTGTACTGAGATGCTGTGCCGTGACCCCTACTGTTGCTGCCACGCAGGTAGACAAGATGTGGTAGTTACTTCTTGTTCATACGGCTCGTCGCTCTGTGGTTGTGTTAAAAATGGAGTTGCACAGTTGTATTGCAAGTCTAACCTTGCTATTTTTGCGACTAGGTTTAGGGCTAAAACTTACAGATAAATAATAAACTATCCAACTCACTGTAAGGCGTTATTTATCGGTAACTTAAAAGTGTTCTTCAGTGACTGATTCTAACAAAACTGTGACGTAAAACCTTACAAAATTTCGTCTGTGCCAGTGCCGCGCTCGTGTGTACTTTCTTGACAGTATACTTTGACTATCAGTAGGATATTAATACGTACAGATTCGAAGACCTTAATGTTTCATTTTATAGAGCCTAAAAGTTAGTTTTGCTTTCAAAAATTATTTTTCAAAGTTTGTTATTTCACTTTTCATTCTTCATGTATATAAAACGAGTTCAGGTACATTAAATCAGGTATGCTGATCGTCTGATTTTAATTTCTAACATTCACTCTATTCGCAACAATTTGAGTGCGGAATTACTAAATATATACCTGAAAACTTATTTTATTTCAGTTTCCTTATTCTATACACCTATTGTTATATTCATACACGTATTTCTTATATATGTTACAACCTTTTATCATATTTACATGTTAAAAATTTTATTTCTGATGATAAACAGGCAGTTTATTAACCATATGAAATACCTTGGATAATTACCGGTTTCTCAGATCAATCTAGACCAGAAATTAGATGAGCTACCGTTTGTAAAGACAACCTTTCGACACTGCGTTGAAACCCCAATTTCAAATGATCTTGACTTTTTAACAAAAAATTAGTTCCTCAAAAATTTAGGTAATTACTGTAATAAAATCAATTACTCGAAAAATTAAAATATGTGGGAAAATATTTCAAAAGCCATGGATATAAACAAAGATAAAGAAAGGATTCCAATTAATTGATCATTTCAATCAAGGGTCAACGAAAGGTTAAAACTCTACGATGTAAAAGATGAAGCAGATTTATTCCAGAAATATTACGCGAACGTCGGGGACCGCCTAGCCCGGTCTTTCCTGTAACCTGGGTCGTCACGAAAGATACTGAGTACCTGGTGGACGCTTACTTCCGGGTAGAATCTATAACGGGCCCCGAACGCCAGCACGTATTCACGGATATGAAGGGCGGCTCGGCTCCCGGCAGTGATAACATTCTAGCTTAATTCCTTCAAATTTATTTGGCCTATTTAATTTTTCCCTTGCTTCATATAATAAATCAGAATATTAATGAGGGCATTTTCCCAATCACTTTCAAACTTGGAAAAAGCAATCCCGTTTTATAAAGGGTAAAGTAATGTTCATGATTTCGGGCGGACTTCCCAAGTACGTTCATTATTAACAGTAAATATTCATTAAATTTGTCTAGATTAATGAATGTGATTGAATGATAACATATAAAATATATCTTCTTACTGGCCGTTCTTGTATATGTTTATTCTTTACGCCTCTGAAACTAATAAGTTGTAACGTATTGACTGTTTACATTTCTTTCAGTGGCAATCCAAAATCTACCAAAAGAATTATATTGCTTGTTTTTTTACTGTTTTTAACTATTGAATTATGGTATAAGAGCACAATCATATTTTTAAATTTTTGCTATGACCAATTTTAAAACGGCGGTTACCCATCCAAGCAGCTGCCACGCTCGGCGTTGCTTGATCCCGAACCGTTACACTGTGCCATTGGCAAGAGGAAATGTTCGCTGCCACAACTATAAAAAACCTAAGGTTCCTATGGGCTAATAAAACAAATCATAGGATTTAGTTACAAATACTGCTTTATCTAAACAGTGGTTTGCAAGAAGACCTATAATATTTCGTGAAAAAATATCCGTATTGCTTTATAGTACCTTGAGAATGAAATTATGTTCAGATCAAATATTTCCTCTATATCTGAACTTCCTAGTTTAAATGAGGATAAATCACTATAATGGCCATAGTAGGATATTATTAGTATTTAGGAGAACATGATAATTTAGAAAACAAATTTTCCTAAACCAAGCATTTTTCAGACATAATATATTTGTATGTTAAACTTTTTTATTTTAACCCCTAAATATATTTTAATGACAGGTGCATTTATTACCAAACAATACAAACTTGGAGATGAACTATTTCGATATAATTTAGCGTTATGCTCCTTATAAGTATAATGTGTATTTTTGTGCATTCAATAAATTAAGGGAAATCAAGTTATATGAAATTAAAGTTTAGTTTATCCGATTTCTATACAAATATTTCAATATATTTTAATTTTAGATTGTTTTGTTCAAACGCATTTATATAGTTAAAGGACGAAACAAACACGATAATAGCACTCAAGAATCAAGTACTTAATAAAACCAATATCCGTAAAAGATTTAAGGGTATCGTAGGGGTAACACGTTCACGGTCAAAATTTGTTCAAAGGACTTTTATAATTACTTTCTTAGAAAGAGGGCTGTAGGGTGACTTGAGAAAATTAGCAGTTCTACATCAATGAACCGCAGTTTACAGAAGTTGATAATAATGAAGCAATGGGGATTTCCAAAATGGTCATTCCAATGTATGTCCGCTATATTTTTCACTAGACCAGCGGATGTGTTTTGTTATGGGTGAGAGTTTTTATTTGTTACGGTGCAGTAACCATATTAAATAAACCCAAAGTCGCAGTTATTTCCTATGAACGATTCCCTTACGGGGAGATTTGTGTTCATGGAAGGTTTGTGAAATGGCCATATACTCATTTGATCTTTACATTCATGCAAACAATGTTTTGTATAAATAATTTACGGAGTGTTGAATGAGTAGACTGTAGAAAACAAACAACACATGGGCGTTACAATAAATATATCTATTTAAGATATAAAAACATCCTCACTACATGCACAGCACATAGAACGCCATTAAGTTTTATTTAATACTTACTTATGTTAACGAAAGTGATGTATTGCATTTCTCAGTCAACATAATTTGTTTTAGATAAAATATATGTTAAGCGAAACGTACAACTTTCCTATATGACTATATGACCATTCGTATCCAAAGGAGTATCCAGGAGGCTTTTGGGGTAACCCCCCTCCCATTATTGATACAAACATTCAAACTAGGCTTATATTTTAACTTACGTTAAACAGAATTTATACTCGTTGTCAAACAATAAATCAAACTCGTAGTTCAGTTTTGTTTTTTATTTGTTTCGATATTTTAACTATAACAGCTGACATATAGTAAAACACAGGACTTGTGCTTTATAATTTTTCTCGGAATGATAAGTCCGTCTGCCACCTCTAGGGGTTGACAAATAATAAGACACTATCGCTTATCAAAAGGTGTTTTATAGTTGACCAACATTTAAAAATCAAATAATGAACTTCAACCCTTTGGTAGTGACTTAAAACACACAAAAAGTTACGTAATAACCCATGTAATTTATTTTATACCATCTTTTAATCAAATATTTACAAAAACCATTATTCCACAAACTACGTAAAGAAATATCATGTTAATCATAATATTATTGTTATCATAATATCTGACTTAAAGTATGTATATTTTTATTTACTTAAGTTTTTATTTAAATAAAAGAACATATTTTATTTACATAAAATTCCACAAACAATATATAAATAATAGAATAATATTAACAAAATATTATCATAAAGTAAATGTGAAACTCTTAATGATATCAAAATGAACTCGAGAACTTTATGCAAACAGTAAAAAGTCTTTCCGATCAGATAACTTTTAAGTTTTGAGGCATAAATAATGTAGGACTTAAGTAAACAATTAAATGTTTATAAATTTGTAAGTTCAATTTTTTAATTTTTATATAATTCTAGTTTCTATTTATGAAGCTTTGTTCTGGACTTTCAAACATGTGTTAGTTGTGGAAAGCAATATAACTGCAATAATAAATTAATTAATAACAGATAATTGAGATGCTATATCACGAAAAATATTCAAGTATTTAATTTTTAGAAAACATATATCAGCCTATAGACTGAAATATACTACCGTAAGTCCCCCTGAGAGTATCATGGTCGGTAACGTCAAAACCGTAATTAAACAGAACAGAGAGAAATATTATGCTCATTTCACTCAACGGCGGTAACTGCTTTTCGAACAAATAAAGAAAGGCAAAAATTGTCGAGGCATTATGAGGATTAGGATTTGAATGAACAAAATTTATTATTGTTTTTAATAAAATAGTGTTTTATGGTAATGGATTTGAATAATGTATTCTAGTCCAGTAACGTACAGTAGATTTCACGTTATTCAGAAATGAACTATGTTCTCAATATTTAAAAAATCTTATGTTATCGAGATATCAAGGTTAAAATTTAATTTTTTTTAGGATTTGAAAGGCCTTGCTAATTTTAAAATCAGTTGAGAAAACACCTTACATGTTTGAGGATAGTAAAAAAAAGTCGAGTTAAGGAATAGACAAATACATGTTGTTTGACTCGAAGAAGACAAGAAGAAAACTGGATTCTAACAATTCGATTTTGTAGAAATAATATTAACTAAATATACTCGTATTATAATATAACAGTTAACAGATCTAGATTGAATCCTATAAGACTGACCTGTTTATCTATAAGTTTGGTCTAAAATCACAACTCAGTAACTTTAAACTAATGTCACTTTTGACATAAATAGATAAGATTCTCGACAAATGTGTAAGAATTCAGTTACCGAGTTACGTAAAGCAATTTCACATTGTAGCTAACGAAAATTATGGTTTTAGAGAAGGAAAAAGTACATCTGATGCTTTAATTGATGTTACTAAGTTAATTTCATATACATAAAAAAAACACGTTATAGTGGCATTCCTAGACCAAGATAAGGTTTTTGATTCCGTTAATAGAAGAAATCTCATTAGAAAACTGGAAATTACTGGAGTTAAGAACAACGACGTGGAGTCTCTGCAGGAATTATTCCAGTACATTTATCTTTGTGCAATTTCTGTAAGTCAAATGTATGTATGTATTGTTTGGAAACAAATAAATGAAATGAAATGTTTACTGGAATAAAGGTAATTCGACTTATATGTAGCCGATCAGTCCATAAAGTTAGTATTATAGTTTTACTGTAGAAATTTCTTTTAGATCGTGCGAGATAAGTTCGTTGAGTTTAAATTCTTACATCTCACGTTTGTATCACGAAGATTAGTAACAATTTTCCAAGTTGCACTCAAAAGGGTTCCCACCTGTCAAAATATACTCTATGTTAGTTAAAACTTCTTTAACTGTGAATAACTATTAGTTCTATTGGGCCATTGAATTGTAAGATATAAAGTATCTTGAAGTTTTTTTTGTCTATTAATTAAAAAAATTATTAAACAAAATTAGCTTCTTACGAAGTGATAAGTGAGCTTTGTTTAAATAGTCTTTAATAGTTTCGAAGACATATTAACAATTTAACGATTTCTCTAACGATCTAACATCAATATATAGAGAACACTACTACAATTTTTATTATGCATTGTTTTTCGTTAGTTTTCTTACTAAAAACTATCACCTTTACTTTTTCAGCGTATCAACGTTCTAAGAAACTGAAAAATAAAATGCTAATTTGCTACGAAACAGATTTACGAAAATGTTGTATATTCCGTGCCTGGGGAGGAAATACACTATCATCTCAGATCTATCTTATTGTCAGATCTCAGTTTGATGACTAATAGTTTGTCTAAAACTGTAAATACAAAGAGTATCTATTATGACATTAGAGTCTGTGGCATAATTAGAATATTTAAATTAAAATTATCAACAAACTAAATAGATTTTTTTGTCCATTTATATTGGCATACCAGCATTAACTTTTATGGTGGTTATTTCCCTATCGCTATAATATTTTTGTGTCACACTTTGTGTGTGGACCCTAAATTTAGACAATGGAGGTCAACCACTCACATACAAGGCGGCGGAAACACATACAATTACTGATTATTTGTCTAAAAATTTGTGCAGTTGTATTTACAGTAAATATATCCTTTATAATGCCTTCGTATTAATAGTATATCGGAGAAATTTTAACATATATTAGTTAGAATGTAATTTAATTATACTTTATAACCTGTTCTGCTGTGATATTTGAAATTGCAGATTTGCCCTTAATTCAAAAATAGTTACCTTACTGTGTCTTTCTCTCTATAAGGACTTCCTGATACTTGGGACTCTTTGCAAGTCACGTTAGTTCGGGCAGGTATTCCCCTCGGCGCTCGGAGTATCGATTTAAAATAGGACTCACAATGGTCAACCCAGGTGAGCCACACCGCCCGGTTCAGAAGGGCCGGTTTCGTCGTCGGCCTGTTGTAACTGACCATCAGAGCTTTGGCATTTTGGTTATATAACCACAAACGCACTCTCATTAAAATTCAAACCATTGATATAAAAAGTACATGCACAATCAGCCACGTTGTTAGTCTACATTTCCACGAAATGAGATCAACCCGGCGATGCCTCAGTTTGAAACTACTGCTGCCACGTTTAGCTTTATAGTTTGTTTATCGTATGATGGTTGTTCCAGATCAGTATTTCAAGAACGCAAATTTAATATAATAGGCATTCCAAACTGGAAAAAGCCTTCCTCTTTTCGTTCATATGTTCAATTGACTGTAATGCATCTCATATGGAGGCTAATTTTAACATATCTACTGTCTTATTGAAATAAAATAGCTGGCAAACTTAACGCGGCTACTTTCTTCAAAGGTCGCTTTCATCGGGTATCAATCCCTCTTTTAGAAAAAATATATTAAAGAACCTTCAGTTTTGTCATTAATTTATATTTGCATCTAAATAACTTCATTGCTTTAAGAAGTAATGCTAGTTGGCTTCCGGCCACGCATCTGAGTCAGATTTTGCCATGTGGCCTTGCAGATTTTGCCTTGCATGCCAATTGTATTTCTTAAGAGACCCTTACTAGTCATATCCTGTCCTTCCACATAGGTGACCAATCAATACAAGGATCTTATGAAACAGAATAAGGAGGAAATTCGGTACAGAGAAGAACGATTGTATTAGTAAACGATGCAGCGGTCACAGAGGAGAATTGATTTTGCGCTATTATTACTTCAAAGTTTTAGGTCAGGCAACGAATGCGCTAACACTACAACTAGGTCGGGCCACCGTACTCTGCTGCATTGATATCACATTGAAACCTTATGAAAAATAAATTCCCCTTAAACTATAACTAAAAAACCCCTTTTCATATCAAAACCATGGTGTTTATATAATTTGCGGCGGTAGTCAGAATTTTAATGGCGGTAAGTTTATGGCCGACCAAACTGATATAGCAAATTGCACTGATGGTCATTCTTTACTGAACAGATGATAGCAAAGCCGCATCTTCCGATCATTTATGTATACAACTACTAGATAGATAACTGAGCAATTTAAAATTTGTCTTGCCGACTGGGATCTTTGGATCTACCAGACGACAATAAGACGGCAGCTGCAGTAATTACGTATGTTGTGATCGCCTCGTTTTTTTTTGTACTTGCTCAGTCAGGTACGTAGTTATACTGAATGTATGCTTAATAATCATGTATACTTTTTACCCGGTGATAAAAGGTTTAAGAAAAACTGAGCATGAAGAATTAAAAATGATGAGCAAATCAAGAATTGATTTACTTCTTCTTGCTGTTTGACTCAAATGTCACACGTTTTAATGATAGACTGGTCACATCCGCTCGCAAATTGTAGAAAATTCATTGCTATTCGAGGGTAGGCATAGTTGGTACTTTTATTCTAATAATTTTTAAAATATAGGAATTCACACATTGGTAAAATCTTTTAAACTATTTGTAAATAGTGATTTATTCAAAGTTTAATATTTAGTGTTAAAAACAATCGTTTTCACGGGGAAAATATTTATTTGAGATAACTACATTTTTAGTTATATATTATCCAAATACTGCTACAAATCTCGATTACATTAAATATTTGCAAAAATGGATCTTGATAAAACAGAATTATTTTCCTAACAAGTAAATGCAATCTTTTTTTTAATCTAACGCATCCTTCCTAGTTTGGCAATTAACACAAACTGTGCAGGATGAACTAAAATCACTAATTCCTCTAAAATAAAGAACGGTGAAAGAATTGCCAGATAAGTTTTTTCAATAAACCGAAATCAATCGAACATAATGTGAACACCTACCAACCACTCAGTAGCTATTCTCTTGTTATAACTATAAAGATATTGACGGTATCTAATGACCTCACTTCAATATTAAACTCCCGGGACTATGAAAGGGCTCTGTTCTCACAGAAGATAAACTTAAACAATTGCAGTCCTTCCAGGAACCAGGCTACTGAATCGTCCTATGCCGGCCCGAACCGAGGGGCAACTATTTATGCTCGGCGCAATCTAGCCAAATTTTTCCCCCCAGAAGTTTTAAGAATGGTCTACTATGGCCTAATCCATCTTCATTTTGCGTATGGAATAAGACTTTGGGGAAGTTGTGCAAAAAACAAAATGAAGCGCGTCTTTAGACTTCAGAAAAAAGCTGTCAGAATCATTGAAAATTTAAATTACAGAGAGTCGTGTAGGGAATATTTCAGAGAGTTGAGATTGCTGGCTTTGCCCTGTCTCTATATTTTTGAGGTGATCATGTACTGCAGATCAAGGTGCATCTTGATTCGTGGCAGGAACGGTCATCGATATGACACTAGAGGCAGGGATAACTTTCGAACTCATCAACGCAGATTGACATTAGCGCAACATCTACCGCAAGAAGTTGGTGTCAGATTAATCAACAGGCTCTCTGAAGAAATCAAAATTTCCAATAATCAAAATCGATTTAAAACGCGTCTCAATCTCCTTTTGGTGTCCAAGGCTTTCTGCTCTGTTGATAAATTCATGATAAGCCACTGGGATATTTGAGAGTGCTGGATCTGAGGTCAATGCGATTGTGTCTTGAATGATTGTGTGAATTGTGAATATGAGGTTGCGTTAATGTGTAGATAAAATCGTGTAAATTTACTTTAACTATTGGCTATTGCGATATGATGTAAAAATTGTTAAAATAATGCAATAAAGAGATTATTATTATTATTATTTTATTAACGTTTACAGGTGTGACAAAACGGTTTTGTGAATTTTTGTGCTCTTAATTGTCTCAGCGATTCATCATAAACTCGTCAACAGAGTAAAATGCCTCTGGCACCAAAATAGTTTTGAACTGATCTTTAAATTTAGTTGTTTAATACCTTCAGGGAGACTGTTATTAGTCCGACACCAACTTGAGAAGGCAAATTTCTGAAAGCATTTCTTCTGTGTTGTTGGACTCGAAAGTTATCAAGTTACCTCTACTGCCATGATGGTGAAACCCCCCCCTTCCATCAAAGCGCACTTTTATCTGGAGTAAAGGATCACCTTGAGAATAGAAACAGGACAGAGTCAGTAACCCGACTTCCCTAAAAGCATCTCTGCATGACTCTCTGGCTCTCAAACCAAAAATCATTCTCACAGTTCTTTTTTGGAGAATGAAGACCCGTTTCCAACTTGTGTTTTGCACAGCTACACAGAGTTTAATTCCATACCCTAGATGAGGATAGATTATGCAAAAATATGCCGTTTTCAAGATTCCGATGGAGCAATACTGTGCCAAGTTGCGAAGAGCAAAAATTTCTGATGCAATTTCTGCACAAACGTGGTCGATGTGATTATCCCAAGTCAAACCCCGATCTAGCTACATACAACGGAATTTCGTGGTTTGAGTTTTTATTGTTTACATGTTTTATACTGTAAAGTTCCATTAAATCTAGAATACAGTAAATGTTTTGTTGATAGTGCTAATATTGACAGTGTCCTGCACTGGGCGCCAAAGAAAAAATTTAACTTTTCCTGTAAAGTGACGAGATGTATAATATTTATTGAGAAATTTGTTTAAGGAAAACTGGTATTAATGATTTATTAAAATTTCCTTAATAAAAAAGCAGCATAGTATGGTATTGTTTTGGGGGGAGAAGGATAGGATTGAATTTAAAACCTTTGATAAATATTTTATAAGAATTAAATATAGAGTAATATGAAATATTATTATATTTTTTACCGAGACTCGGCCGGCAAAGCAGATTCGGGACGACTCAGACGAATTTCCAGAGGTTCATATCGGTTTGCTTCCGGAGTGAAAAACTCGTAGAATCATCTATTAAAGTCTATAGTTTTATATTTAAATACATCCATGACCTTTTTTATTGATACAAAAAGCCAATGTAGTTCCTAAATCTGGCAATAATACTAAATATGATTGTATAAACCTCCCACATTTTTAATTTACCGTTCTATAGATCTCCCCGAGATACAAACGGAAAGACATACATTTCTGCTATAAAGATTTAGTGATAGATTTTATTTAATTTAACATTGTTTATGTACAATTCAAAAATGTAGTTCAAACAAATTTAAAACCTTAGAAATTTATTAAATTAATGAATAGTGTTAGTGCTATTGGTTCAAAATTAGTGAAGCCTGTAACTCGAGGGGCTGGAAAAACTTAATTTATGATTGTCTGTCTGTCTTTCCGAACGACATTCCGATAACTAAATGTGCTATTGACTTGAAATTGTGCATGAAGCTTCATTATCTATTTGAGGAACACCGAGTTTCATGATGGTCTGTGTCACTCTATAGAGTTTGGTTAGGCACTAGCCAGAGAGTGGTAATAACCCTAATATCTTTGTTTCGTATTGCGCACAAAACTTGTATACAAAATTGTACACTATAGATTAATAATACCTCATTTTTTCTATTGAGTAATTATTTGTGCAGGATATTCATAAAATACATAATAACTAAAGAAGAAGTTATCAACATACACAAAGTAAATATTTGTTTCGTGAATGCTTAGCTGTTAGCTGTGATATTTTTAGGAAAGGGGTAAATTTATTTAATTAACAATAAATTCAACATTTTCAAAAATAATATTTTGGCCTAACAAATTGCCCCCATGTGCATACTAGTATGTCTAAATTTATTTTAAACCATCAACACACTACAATGTTTTTTTTATGTTGTGTTATGTTATCAAAGGAATTTTATATTGTGGAAAATTAGCATTTCTTTGTGAAACTCTTTATTTTGCTCGAAAGGTTTTAATAAATATCACACAGTTAGAAAACAATTTTATAATACTCTTTTTAATAATATGCACTGTTAAGATATTATAATTGCGTTATCATCTTCAATTCAAGAGTATTGTCTTATTTAGCTGTTCTCTCTGGAGCGGTTCCCTGATATTTATAACTCCAGGCTATCGCTTTCTAGATAATAAACGTGCCACTCAGAACACTCAACCATTGAAACCGTTGGCCTAACATAATATCAACTTAGATGATGTTCCATTCCAATCGGCTAATTAGATAGCAATATAATCAAAAATCTGTCATAAAGCAATCATTTTCCAAACTCCTGCCTATCATGAAAATTTACATTGGACTAAAATCCTAGTTACAGTTAAAATATAGACATGCGTAGATATTAACTACTTCATCATTCAGCTAACGCACTTTTTCCTGTCTACAGTGTCATTTACATCGTAAAAAAATTTAATACTCATGCGATAATTTTATGTAACGCTGTTATAATGTATTGATTGACTTTACCTACCACGTCATTCATGAGAGGGCGCAATGAAAGCTGATTGAAAAGAGGAAGGAAATTACTTTGCTTTCTCTCAATCTGAAGTATAGGTTAGGTTGCATCTTGAACCTAATGCATAGATGACCACTGCGGTGCTGGCTCGGTATATTCATCACTGCATGACAGATCAGGTTCTATTACTTCGGTGCTCAGTGCACAGTTTTCAGCTCTGCGATCAGAGCAAACAGTGCATTCAGTGCAGGTGCAGGACACCGAGGAAACTCGCTTCCAGTCTTCTGTCAAGAACGGGGCGAGTGGGCGAGAGATAGCGAGCAGTCGAATGACAAAGAATGAACATCCGCCCCGCTGACCAATATAGAACTCTTACTACCACTACGACGCGACAATAGTACTCTTGTCCTGCTTGCCTTGACCGTGGTCAGCACCTCCTGCACTTGGTCAGGGATTCATTCATGAGTTTTTCAATAACACTTCAATAACTAACGCTCGCGCCCACTTAACTCTGTGTTGGCAGCCGATCTTTAAGGTTGACTTTTTGATTATTCCTAATGACTGCAATTTTGGGTATTAAAAATTTTTTTAGATTCATCTCATAACCAGAACTAAAAACTGTTAATGATAAAGATATGAATTTTTAAAGTAGGTGCAAGTAGTCTGGCTGAAGAAAATGTCAGGAATTTATTTATAAAACATTTTTTAACTATTTATATATTTTGTAAAAACATTTTTAAGCTATATTTAATCTTAACAAATTTAATTTTCTCAAATCATTAAAATTAAGAAATGTCACGTCCTGAAGTTACTATTTATCTACGTACAGTACAAAATTCACTTTTTTATCATCGGCATCGCCCGTTTAATGTGGACTTCATCACAAACATTTTCTCATTTACACATATATTAATCGTAAAAACTCCTGTAATATTGCTGTATTCCTATATTATTAACTTATTCCCTTACGACTTATATTGAGGTAATATGTGAAAAGCTCGTATCTATGATTTGATGTAACTCATTATGTATTGAGGAAATATTTCCTCCCGTGTTTAGTAACTTTAAATTAGTACGAGTATATAGTGGTTTCTTGCAATAAGACGGAAACATTTATATGTTATTTGGAGAAAGGAATTCAAGTATTATCGTTGGATAACATGCAGTTAATTATAAACGAAATGGGTTCAGTGAAAGGTTAACATCAAAAGTTACAGTATGTATTTAACATTTAATGGTAAATCAGAAACAGTATTGTGCATTGGTGTCCCGTAGCGTTTAAATGTTGACAGAGTTTAAATCCAATCAAATATGTCTCAGTTCCTTATAGGACATATTTGGTTAGGGATCATAAATACTATCAGACACAGAACTTTGTGACACACTTTTAAGAACGCTTTACTTTAAGATTTATGCACCAGAATTAGTGCAAACAAATATTCTAAACTCTAGGATGGAATCAGTAATTTAACGCGATTTACTGAGTGTTTATCCATCGTATATACATAACAGAGATTAGGAGCATTTGATAGCGATGCTTCCTTTCCTGGGAAGGAGCGGTGGATTTCCCATATGATATTTTTCTTATATGGAGTAATCTTCATTCGTTCATAACTGTTACAATATTTACTATATGTGCTCTATATAGGTTTATTTGGAAAATCTGCCATTTATTCTTGGATTGGTATCCGCAAAGCAATGTTAAGCGACCATCTATCTTATCGCTGATTGCCAGGTTCACATCTTGAGAAAATTCTTTAAAGCTGAAACAATTTTATTATTTTCATTTCTCATTTTAAATTCGTTAAACATTTTTTTTACTTTTGTTAACATCATGTTATTAACCTTAATTATTAAGTACAAATAACACAAATAGGACAATATTCGTATTGTTTTTGCTAACATTAACCATAACAAAAAACATATTACTTTGTAAGTGTTATTATTTTTCAGGAAAATTTTGATTTAATTAAAACAACTATATACGGAAAACTAAGGCGCGGCGTTGAAGTTTCAAAATCAAGCAACATTGGAAACCTCTTCTATATTTATCTCATAAGAGTATATTTAGCTGTTATTACTGTGTCGTGTAGTGTTTAAATTGATAAAAATATCTTGAATTGGTTTTCATGAATGTGAAATAATTGGGGAGGAGGGCTTATTAGGCTAGCTTATTAGGCTAGACCCCCCAATCAAGTGAAATGCACATATGAGTAAAGCAGCCTTATTCGGCTTAAGCATTAGGTGTGTAAAAACGTTGATATGTATTAAAAACAATATTTATTTTTAAACCTTTTTATCGGTACTTTCACGCCATTCTCTATTTGGGGCGGTTTCCTAACACAAAGAAATTTATAATGATAATCATAAAATAATCAATGTGCAAAATTCACACCTATAATATTTTACCACAGTTGACATTTAAGAGGCTCTTTTAATTAACAAATTTTTGTAACTGTAGAGACGGAAAATGGAATTTTTAGCTATTTTATAGACCAGTAGGGCGTAGCCCGAAGAGTTTTCGAAATAAGAATATGCATATATTCATCCAAGGAACCCTAAGAATGTCTGCGTAAAATTGCAGTACGATGGGTTAAATAGTTAAAGCGTGAAAGCAAAACAAACAAACATAAGCAATTTTCCATTTATAATATTATTAATACCTTCATGTTATATCTAGGCCTAAAAAATCATTGATAATAAGGATAATACATTTTACCGTACGTGCTAGAAAAGTGGCTTGTGGGAATATTTTTATTTTATTCATAATAAAATTCTTAAATTATATTTGATTTAAATATAGACATTTTTAAGATATGTGTAACTTTAAATAAGTAATTATTTATGAAAATATATTTTTTCCTTTCCTACAGTTCTAAATTACGTACAAAAATAAAATTTTGATATCCATCCGTTTTTTTTGGTCCTAATTTATGAACTTGACATATATTTTCTACATTCAATGTATGTAGGTCTTAAAAGCCATTAATAAATAATGCTTTATATCTACGAGAGTGGTCTGAAAAGTTTCCGACCTAACAAACATGACATAATTTGTGAAATAAAAAAATCAACATAGTCTCCTTGTCACTCTACACACTTCTATCAGCGGTACCATCTCTGTAACCCGTAAAAATTGTACTCGGAATATTTCTCTGAAAAATAATTGTTCACCAAGGTGATTGCCTCTTCACTTGACGATCACATTGTCCTCTGAGCGCAATTTTGAGATGAAGGAACGAAAAGAATTCGCTTGGGACTGGATCTGGTAAGACGGATGATTAAGCATTTAAACCCGTAATTCATGGATTTTCGCCATCATAACCGCTAAGGAACGAGAAGGTTCGTAGCCTTGGTGAAACATTATATTCTTTTTCTACAAATGTGGGCGTTTCTTTAAAAAATGTCTACCTTTACCTTGTCAAGTAATGATGGATAGTATGCTCCTGTAATGGTTTTCCTTTTTGAAGCTAATCTATTAAATTAATTCTATTAATATCGCATAAACAGTCGTCATGTCTTTCCTAACCAAAGAAGCAGCATTTTTTCTTTTTTTGACTCTGTTCCCCTTTTGTAATTCTTTTCGGGTGTATAATGGTGTAGTCAAGTTTTATCTACAGTAATTAATCAGCGCATTTGGATTATTTTACCTAAACTGCGCCAGAAGAGCGTTGGAAATGTTCATCCTAGAACCTTTATGGTCTAACGTGAGCAAACGCGACATTAAACGCGCGGACAGCTTTCTCATGCCTAAATATTGATATATTTTTCATTTTAATTCGGTGGTCGTCTAGCACCATTTGGTTAACTCTGTCGATGATTTCATGGGTAGTTGCAGTTTTTGGACGTCCCGAACGTTCATCGTCCCTCAAGATCTTATGGCTATTTTTAAATGAAGCAGCCCAAAATTGCACTGAGTTAAATGATTGTGCAGAGTTTCCATACACAGAATCCAACTCATTTTTGATTTAATAAGGCGTATTACCTTTCAAACACAAATAGTTAATGGCAGCACGATAATCGTGTCCATATCACAAAAACACTCCCATCAACTGACTCGACTGTTACATAAAAACGGCACGTCGAAAATAGCTAAAACTTTTTTTAGTAACTGTCAACAGACGAAATTCAGTAGCTTTTGTTAACGAACCTTCCATCTTCACGTTCAGAAAGCAAACTTTTCAGACCACCCTCGTATACTATTAACTAACTCCGATATGTTTAATACAGAATTATACAGAATTAGAATGTGAAAAGATCTATGTTGCTTTTATGTACCATCTTTTAAAGCAGAGTATAACGAAGAGTTGGTTTTACCATCTGTGAATGTAGAGTGTGAACAGACCTTAGCTATATTTCATGGTTTTATATTATGCTATATGGAGATATGCTTGTGTAATATCTCATTGTGTAATACCAAAATATTTCTTCCCAAATTCAGTAACTTTAAATTAGTGCTCAGTGGTTTCTTGCAAAGAAACATTTAATATGTAATTTGAGGAAGTAAATTCTTGTATGATTGTTAAATAAAATACAACCATAACCAATATAGGCTAAAGTAGTGAAAGACTAACATCACATGTTACATTCGATATTACAAATTAAAGGGCCAATAAAAAGGGGTAACATAAGAAACAGTATTGCGCATTGGCCCTCTGTATTCTTAAAATTGTTAAAGGTGCCAATGACCTAAGAATAGGCGAATTTAATAAAATAATAAAATTTGTGCGCACTTATATTTATAAAACATTTAGGAAAAAGGAATAAATTTTAAAACTTTACAATTAAGTGCAGTACCTGAGAACTAATAATATTTTACAAGATGAGCTCAAGATTTTGTCCACAATAAATTGACATGTTAAGACATTATTTGTATAAACTTGGTATAATGTTTATTTTTTAGCTTTTAGTGAATTCAACTCCCTTCAATATCACATAGTTATAATTAAATTTTTTATGGCAGATTTATTATAAAATGTACAACTTTTATTTTTCATTTCATTCCGTATTTATAATTTTAGGATAAAAATATGTTGCTGGTTATCTTATAGTATAAATGGGTAGATGTAACTCAGCAGTTAGTATGGAATTAGTAGGCCTATACGTGTATACATTCCTGGTCCCTGATCATATTCGAAAATTAGTATAATTAAAAAACAATTCTTAGATTTAAGTTCATCATTGATGATTGGTGTATTATTTTTTAAACGATATTAATGTAGAATGTTTACATTCTTTTAGTGTGTTAGGGTGATATATGTGATGTAGATGTTTAAAATTTTAAAATAAAAAAATACTTTGAAGAGTGCTTTAAAGTTTATAATGTTCTGGCAAAATAAAGCTGTTATTTTATCTATTTCAATGCAATCCTTTCGCTGATTTGCTGGCCGCACAACTACCCAGCAATAATTGAGACGCTTGAGGCATAATATTCTCCGTGTGTAAACCAGCCACTGTCAATTAACTTTTATGTTAAATTCACTACAGAAAAGCGACCCATTAACAAATTAAAAAACAGTATTATGACAAAAATGCACAGCATAGATAAATCAAATCAAATCAAATCAAATTCTTTTATTGCCGTAGACATTGCACATGCATAGACATTGTCAATAAGCCGAAATACTACTCTTTGTCACAATATTTAGAGACAAATTATATATTGAGTTAACTTAAAATATACTGAGCCAGTTACAAATTATGCCTTCCAGTTTTTTTTTTTTTTTTCCTATGGGGCGGCCTACTGCCATGCACTTAAGCCTCAAGGGCCTTTTGCGCACCCTGGAAACACCATGAGGCCTACCAGTCTACAACTTCAGCAGTTCATCAAACCGCCGAAAAACAACCTATCAGGTCCTCCTGGGAAAACTCACCACCCCTGTTCAAACTACCAAAGATGGCATACCGCTCTCTTGCTATTGCAGGGCAATCAAAGAGCAGGTGCTCAGCAGTCTCCTCCTGCTCATTACACCTTCCACAGAGCGGATCCTCCTGAAGGATGCCAACTCTGTGTAGATGCTTCTTCAGGTGACCATGCCCCGTAATGAGACCAATGACCTTAGAAGACATTGATCTGTTTAATGAGAGAAGGTCCAAAGCCACCTTGGAGGAAGGTGACTGTAATACCATTCTACTCACTCTCAAACCCGGATGCAACCTCCACCTTCTCCCATGCTCCGCGCGAATCCATTTCGAGACAACCCTAGAGGATTCACACCTTGGAACACCGCAGAACGGTTGAGGGCCCGTCATAATTGTTGCTGAGCCCTGGTTGGCCAGGGCATCAGCTCTTTCGTTCCCAGGAATCCCCTCATGACCAGGAACCCAACAAACGGTTGGGTTCAATATCGTAAATAAATTATTAAATAATCAACAAACTATTTACAATAACATATATAATAGCAAAAATATAAACATATGGTTAAAATCGAAGAGTAACAATAACAGGACAAAAAATTACATTAAAAAGTTGTGTCAGAAAGCTCTAGGAATTCATTAAAACCATAAAAGGGATTTTTTTTAAGCCAATAATTTAATTTTTTTAGGAATACCTGTTTCGGGTATTTATTTATATTGGAAACTAATTTATTATACACTTTCTTACACATTACAACATGACTTTTTTAAAACTTACTTAAACGACAGTGCTGAAAACTAATTTTATTTTTATTGCGGGTATTGTATGAGTGTATATTTTCATTTAGGACCATGTCAGGTAGTTTTTTCAAAGAATAGACAGCAAGTTCAAATATGTAAAGGTTAATTACTGTATTTATTTCTAATCTTTTAAAAATAGGCTTACAATGATCAGATGGATTTGAACCGTCAATTATTCTAACGACTTTCTTTTGCAATTTTAAAATTTCTATAATTCTTGAAGAATTGCCCCACACAAGTAAGCAATACTTAATTATTGATTGGAAAAAAGCAAAGTAAGCCATTCTAATATATTCAGATGTTACACAATTTTTCAATCGTCCCAACAAGTATACAACTCTAGATAGCCTAGTTTTGATATAGTCTATATGAGTACTCCATGTAAGCTGATGATCAACACTTATACCTAAAAACTTAGTACTAGTAACTGTTTCCATTTCCACTAGTCCTTCATCAAACGGCCTTAAAGAAAAAATTATATTTTCAGTTTTATTTTTGTTTAATAGATAACCGTTAGCTCTAAACCAGTTTCCCGATTCTTCCATTGAGTTATTTACCAAATTTTTTAAGATAAATATTACTTACATTAAAACATGCGCATTACCATATCTATTTATAATTGTAATTATAGAAATAGTTTAAACTGAAAATATTTTCAATGCGTATGATTTAGAACATGTCATTCTATTTAAATATATTTTTAATATTATGAAATACAATAAATGTCTGTGGGTAATAAGGAGGCCACAGATCAGATGCAACAGCAATTTATGTTTTAATATTAATGATTATCCAAGATATTCTGTTACTTTCACCTAAGGTAATATTATTGATTACCTTAAAATGAAGTAAAATATGTGAAATGAATGCTTTACAACTTGGAGTTTTACAAACGAAAGGCAAGTACAGGTCTTTTCAATATATTACAATCAAAAGGCAGATGCAGGTCCCTTCCCCTCTTTCTCCCACCACCAACCACACGACCCGCGGATCAACATGTACCGCTTAATTGTACGGTGTATAAAAAGGACCAACATTGACCGCTCATTACACGCGGACCAGCATGTGGACAAAAGTTTTTATATATTAAAAAATATTAGCATACATTTATCAAGCAAGTTATAAAACATAAAATGTACGCTAAAAACAAATTCTTAACACGGTTGTATGAAGGTTTAAATAGGGGGCTTGATGGACCTGCATGGGTCGCTGTATAACACAGGACCATCAAGTGCCTTGTTTCCGTAAATATATATATATATATATACAGGGTGTCAATTAAGTCTGGAACCTCTTTTTTAATTTTTAAACCACAATATAAAAAAATACCAAAGTTCACACGTGCTTACTGGTGATAGTAACGCATACATCTGCCCAATTACCGACCGGATAATCCCTTTGGGGGACGATCCACAAGCAGTCAGACAAAATTCTTAAATAGCAGCATAGTTCAAGTTTGGTATCAAATTAAAGGTCTTACTTAGCAGAGTACAATGCTGCAAATCGGACTTCAAAAGGTGGATTCATTCAGTAGTTATAGCTATTTGAATTTTAAAACAATTGAACAATGTAAATTATTAAGTATTACAAGTAAACACCAATTAAGTACCTGTGATCAAAGTAAGTGTTCAAAATGTTCCCCTCCCATCGTCTGGCAATGTCCTAGGCGGTTTTAAAAGCCATCCACTGCATTTTGTAGGTAGTCACGAGGAATATCTTGAGCTTCTTGGACTATGAGATTTCTTAGGTGCGCCAAATCTCGAGGCTTAGTACGATAAACTTTATCTTTGAGGTATCCCCAAAGAAAAGAAATCCAGCGGAGATAAATCAGGGGAACGAGCAGGCCACTCTACTGCACCATGTCTTCCAATCCATCTGTGAAGGAATATTGTATCCAAGTATTCTCTAACAAGGAGAGCAAAGTGTTGTGACGCGCCATCTTGTTGGAAATAAATTCTTTGAAATTGTCGACCAAGAGCAGCTTGTAGTACAGAACTATCTCATTTTGGAGCATTGCTAGATACGAGTCCTTTAATTTGATACCAAACTTGAACTATGCTGATATTTAATAATTTTGTCTGACCCCTTGTGGACCGTCCCCCAAAGGGATTATCCGGTCGGTGATTGGGCAGATGTGTGCGTTACTATCACCAGTAAGCACGTGTGAACTTTGGTATTTCTTTCTATTGTGGTTCAAAAATTAAAAAAGAGGTTCCAGACTTAATTGACACCCTGTATATTGCTGTCACCGCGTAGGAGTAGCAGATACTTATTTCTTGGCGCTTATACATAACATGTAGATAATTTAATTGTGACAACAGTACAAAATCTTTTATTTGTATTTTGTTTTTAAACAGTTTTTTTTTTTTTTTGCGTCTTAAGAACTTTCTTATGACAGATTTTACATCTTTTGTAAGGCATCACAGTTTTAAAATGGCTCACATTTCAAATCTAAAGATTCTTTATTGTTGCTCCACATAAGAAAGGTTTGACTACCTACGTGCAAAATTAAAACGTTTTAACACACATTATCGGGAAGTTACAAACTACGCCAACTAACTAGATCGAATATTTATAGACACATTTAAAATGTCTCTAAGCCTCCTTGTGCACAGGTAGAAAAAAGAGTTTATTTGAAGCCAAAGAAGCGACACGATGGGTTTTATGTTTAAAAATAGCATGAACTAAGAAACAGACTCATTGTATGAAATAATCCTAAACTGACAATATATTATTTCAAATAAAATTGAGTGTTTTTCGGCTTAGATTTTATAGAATCTGATCATATACAATAATTTGTTATGCATTAAAATACAAATATAACATTGTAAGATTTAATTTACATTTATTTGTAATGATTGCTTAAGTGCTGTAATGCATTGATAAATACATTGTTGGTGGTTCTTAATTATTTAATTTGTTGTTTTATAAAACATAAATAAGCAAATTTCGATAAAATTGGAGGTTATTTGTTTTGTGGCTACAACAAAAACAATGATTCATCATATTATTTTATTTTGTAAGCCGTGAATTTCTTTTCTGTTTCAGCATTACAGTGACCGTGGTCAACAAACTTGCTATATTACTGTTTATTGCTAATATTGGGTGACAATAAATATGATTTAAAAAAGCCCACTTTGAGAACATTCATGATTTAAAAACTTTCAATGCATTAGAACGAAACGAAATTGAGACTTACACGGGTCGTGGAAAGGTACAAGGACGTAGTTCGATATCGGCCTGTCGGGTCGCTGCAGCATGGTCTCCATGATCTTGGCGGCACCATGTCGTACCTGCACCAGGTCGTCCCACATGGAGCCCGTCGTGTCGAACACGAAGGCTAGTGTAGAGCCATTCACGTCCTGAGGCCCCGCACTGGCACTGTCACTCTGGTACTCTTCTTGGCTAAGTAAATGCGTCAGCACACTCGCATCCACATCGCGTTTGTCCGTGGTTTTTCTCGTGGAATGGTTTGAACTGATATCACTAAGTTTTGTTTCAGATGTAACGGTTTTCAAGCGACTACCATCATCTAATGAATGTTGAGGTTCTTCTACGTTAATAACTCCATCATTTAGCATTCTATCTTGAATAGGTATTTCTTCAACCTTTTGATTCCAGTCATTATTTCCAGTTATTTTAGACCAAATTTCCTTGTCACTTAAATCTTTTAATGAGTCCACTGAAACATCACTCGGCCCCGGTTCCTTGTCATTGGCTATAGGTTCCGGTAAGTCTCTCCAAGGATTATCTCCTGCATCTTTCCCTAACAAGAAACTGACCAACCTGTTCCAGGATTCGTGCACTCTAGAGGAGTTGACATCCGAGTAGTAGAAGTATCCAGAAGGCACCAGGGAGGCCTCAGTCCACCATACACACACACACACTAGGACCCACACACGCACACCCGTACCCATCTCTCTCCCGTCTGCGACTGGCTGATGACTTTTCAACCTCCGTTATCGGCTGCTGATAATGTCGTAGTTATCTCTTTCACTTCCGCATTAACCCTCGGCTTCGCGTATCTCATCCTAATCCAAACAAACGGCTGAAATAACAATTCGATAAAGAACAAATTTCGTGATTTCTGAAATTACTCGGCTTCGCCAAAGCTTGAACATTCGAAAACTGTGTCCAGGTAAATAACGCCGTTATACTGTTCCCACATAATCTATATCTTTTAAATTAAGGTGCCGACCTTTATCACATATCTTATCATTATAGCGTTAAGGAAGATGTCTTGTTTTAATGATACAATTAATATGCATCCAATCGCATTTTTATTTATTTATTTACTTTGTGTAAAGTGTATACTTTTTGAATATTTAAACGAAGTACAACAAATTTAGAAATTTTTTCTGAATAACCTATCAAAATATCGAAAAAACTAAAAACGTTTGGTTGCGTATTACTTATACCATTAAAATGATAAATTCATCATAATGCTATGACAATATAAAGTCGTAAGGGCCGCCAGTAGACCCGGCTCCAAATTTACCTTAACCTTCATCAGTCCAGTAGCTATATCCATATGGATACAGTTTCCACGTACAGGACGTACACAGGATATGGTCATCTGACTAATTAAAGTGGGCTGTGGCGGATTAACTGGATTTGGTTCACAAATTACCTTAATCTTAACTTTTTGGTATATTTAAATTGAATCAATTGCAATCACTCTCATGGTGGAAATTCCTGGATATATTTTGAATTTTCTCTGATCAAGGCCACAAAACCCCAAAAAACCCAAAACCATCGGTCTGAAAATGTATATGTATGGGCTCATGTAATATGGCACAAGCTTGTGAACACGATAACTGTCTTAATTTTAATGGATCCAGGTAATATTTATACTTAAACAGTATTTGAACAGAGTTTGTTATCCAGTCATAAATAAGAAAGTTTCATAACGGCCGCCACTCGCAATAATTTGTTCAAAAATGTTGATGGTTCCTAGTATTTGTGACGACTGCCACTGTCATAGTGTTGTGCGGGGGGGGGGGGGGTCGTGAGCTGTACGGTGTTGAGGAAATAAATGCACCTCTCTACGTGCCGCGCCTACAGATCAAAGAAAACTTAGGTATTTGAACTTGCTCTGTTTACACACACTAACTATATTCAACCAAATATGCCATACACTGTATGGCAGATATATTTATATTTCCCGTTAGAAATACAGTAATATTAATAACTTACAATAATATTAAATAAATTAAATTGTATTAAATTAAATCAATCTAGATAAAAAGAAAAGTAGTTGTTTTCTAGATGAAAAGTTATTGCATTTTCTTAAGGATTGAGAACAAATGATTTAAGTTTGTTCTACATTGGATCACTGATAAAAACACCTAAAATATTAATAGTAAACTGACACGTTTTATTTAACAATCCGGCTTACACAGTTTTGCGTTTTGAAAATAGTAGTAGTATGGGAATACATTAAACATTGTTACACTGGTTACTATGCTTGGTAGCGTAAAGCAATTTAAAGATCGTTAAATTTATTTACTGTAAAGACAGACAATATTTTGTGACATGATCGAGTGATAGAACGCAACGTGATGCAGAATATCAATAATTTGTGTCCACGTATAAATATCAGTTGTAATGTGATGCAAAAAGTATGAAAAGTAGTATTACAGTATATAATTTTTATCATATATGGCAGCCATCACGAACCGAAAATTAGTTTATTCTTGACTTTTACTCTAAATTGGTTTCCTTTTATTGTGGAAGGCACATTTAAAATAGCTGAAGACACAAAACGGAGGACCGAGCGCTAACATGATTCAACAAACCGTTCGCTCCCTGACTACAATTTGAGGAAACAAGCGAGTGCAGTCTGTCCGTGACCATATCATTTGACATGTAACTATATGTATTTACATGTAGTTACAAAACTATAAACCCGAATAGAATTGTTGAAGGGACATCGAGTCCGTTTTGGTTAGGTATATAAATATGATTCCAAGTCTGAACCAAGGAAATATGATTATATAGAGAACAGGTATTGGAAGCATTAGCAAGAGCGTATACTGTACTTTATCAGGTTTACAGATATTTATATACCTTCGAAATATTAATACTGAGGTCACAGAAATCAGCGGGTCGGGTGGATCGCTAAGTAGACATTCATTTTCATTGGTTTGATAATTATATGTTGAAGATGGAGCTTGTATTGTCTACTTTTAACCGATTTACATTTAAACACATAAACCAATATTTAAAAATTTTCAATATTAGTTTATGTGTTTAAATGTAAAAATAAGTTGATATTATTTACAAAATTCTAAGAGATTGCGCATGGAATTCAACACAAACAAAATTATTTTGAAAATTGCTTCAACTTACAAGGAATTTATAAAAACCAAACCCTAAAGCTAAAATTTAATAAATTTAAGAAATGTTTACATTGCACATAAGCACATTTTAACATTTAGGCGACCAAGCGGTCTAAATGTAAGATGATTTACTATTCCTCATTTTAAATTTTACTAAAGGATGCGCTAGGTCTATCACTCGACGGGCTGGAAAATTTGATTTCTCCCTGCCTATCTGTCTGTCTATCCACATGATAACTCAAAAACGAATTGAGTTACAGACCTACAAATTTGCACGAGGCTTCATTTATATATAGGCAACACTGGGTTTTATGATGGTGGATGTTAGGCTATCGGATTTGGACGAGGTTAGTGAACTTTTTACATTGGGCTTATGGGTAACTATTGTGGTAATGAGAAACATCTCATACAGTAATTATTAAATTTATAAACAAACAATAAAATTATACGAGATTGTAACACATGACATATTAGCACCACAACTACCCCAACATAAACAAAATTATTTTGGGAACTTTGCGCGTAGACTTTTATTTTTAAATAGAAAAATAATAATAGAGTAGAAAGTCAATGTTGAAAAGTCGGTGACAAGAATTGATTTTAACGCATTCTTACGTCTTAGTACTCTCTCTAAGCTCACCGGAACTTTTAGTATCTGAACACAACCATGCAACCTAACTTAAAAACAAAAATGTGAAAGTATCTTGTGGTAAGAAATACCGTGAACGCTTTCATCTGTAGACATGAAACTTCCTTTCTACACTGATGAGAGGTATGATGGTGCATGTCTAACCATGGAATTTAGTATGCGTCACTGAAGCGTCATTAGTTTTCTTTTGTCTGCCGGGGATATTAAAAAATGTACCTTCTGTATGAGACATGAGAATGAAATGAGCTATATAATTGCAATTTTGCATGTAACCTCAGCGAAGCCTGATATGCGAGACGTGGTGTGTATACTCTTATACCTTGTTATGATAACCTGATCTATGGACTTTGAGTTTTCTCTATTTAATTGTTAGTATTTTTTTCTAATATAGGCTTATAACTTTTATTATCGATTGATGTGTAATATTCGATTCGTGGGGATCTATATCGTGCATTACAATTTGTATTTTGGGCACTTTTAACACAAGCGATTTAAAAATTAAAAAATTTGTAAAATATTGACAAGCTGATTTTATGTTATTAATTGTTAGACAAATTTGATTTCACACTAGTTTGATTGTTTGATTTAGAGCTTTATTATGTTCTCTAAATCTTGATTTTAGAAATGTTTGACAATTCTAGTTCAACTTTAGTTTTTCACTAATTGAATATGTTGCGTTTGGTTTTGTCTCATTTGAGTTTTTATGTAGTTCATTGGTTTTAAAATTAAACACTTTTATTAAGTTTTGTTTTTTACCAAAATGTTTGGAAACATAACATTCATATATAGGCTAAAACATGTTTACATTTGAAAATTTCGAAAATCGAACACCAGACCTACGAATTTTAACACATTCTGTACTTAAAAATTTATGAAAATCCTATTAACCTGTTCTCAAGAGTTAATTTTTTGAGAGAAATGATTTAGTGACTATGTAACAATAATTTATTCTCTTAAAATTAAGTTGAGACACCTTATATAAAACATTCTGTATATTACAGACGTAGTTAAATATTATAAGTAATTTTATGCAGTTCTGAACATTTTTGTAAGTTTTATAGTGGGAGAGGGTATATAGAATTATCCAATCTATAATATTCAAATAATTTAAAATTATGAAGCTCAAAAAGAGAAAAAAACGCTGGAAGAGTTCTATGTGGTCTTACATTGTAGCCCTCGCATCAATCCCTGTCACTTTTGGTCAGAGATGTCATTTTGCGATTGTGCGTTGCGGTTGCAATGCCGCTGTTTTACTTACGGTTCAGCATGTCAAGTTAAAAATATCAACGGGATGCTAATGAAGTAAGAATAAAACACGTAGACCGATTGGACTCGCATACTCTGCATGTGTGATGTAAAGGAATTAAAAATGTGAATAATGTTAAACAACTTTTATTCTTGCACATTTGTTATACCACTGTGTAGGCTTTTAAAATGAGGACCACTCTGCTTTAGAAATACACGTTGACATTGAATATTTGTAAGTAAATATGTTTGCAAACATAATTTCGGATTAGTTGTAACTAAATCAAGCTCATAATTTTATAAGCAAACTAACAGTGTAACCGTCTTTCGTGCGTGGTTCACATGAATTTGTATTGTGGTTATTGCAGGCTGAGATACAAAACTGGTGAAATAAGTTAACTCAAGGTAGTTGAAACGATGTTTATACGACAATGTTTACACAACAGAACTGTTTATAGAACATAATTATATAAAATACTAGCTGACCGACCCGTCACCCTTCGTACTGCCTCAATTGATAAATAAAAAAGCTAAATTTTTGTATAAAATATACTTCAAACAAAAAGTAGAAATTCGTAATTAATATAAAAAAAATACTCGAAATGAATGAGGTTTTATTATTATTTTCAATTAATTACACATGTTGCTTGAAAAATTGTCATGTCACAAATATTAGGATCTTATAAAATAAAGTTTGAAGTTCAACAGTTCTAATTTGAAACTTGCTTATATTATAATGAATATAACATCTTTATTTACCTACATTAAAAACAAAACTGTCAATCAAGTTTTATTATGTTTTTAATCAGGAATCATGAGGTTGCATAATAATTTGTCATGTCACAACGATTAAGTCCTTACAAAATAAAGTTTGCAAAACCGTTTACTATAAACTGGCTATACCACAAGCTTTAATTTGAAAATCTTTTACAATACAAATTAATATAATATCCTTATCTAAATTAAATACAACACATAAAAAAACATAAAAGTTATATTATTATTATGTTGCTTATCATGGTTTACATATATTTAAAAGCTACAAACTAGTTAAAAAAATAGTGTACTCTTTATGTTGCAAAAAAATGTCACGTCACAACAATTAGATACTTACAGTTCAAGGACTTCAGCTGTGCGGGTGACCTTGAGTGTGTGGTGATTGGCGGGATGGGTGGCGGGGTACCGTTTACGCGATGCGCCCCGAAAACATTTCCTATGACTCATGGGTAAACCCCTCCTTTCAGGAATCGTATTGGCCCAAATGACTCATCGCACTCGCTAAAATCAGTCTGTTTTGTGACAGTGCTGAGTGTGGTGGTAGCTTGTGCTTCGCTTTTACAAATAAAGTCTGTTGAGTTAAAGTCGAAAATCAAAGGCAGAACTATAAATAGTAGGTGAGTAATGTAACTCGCGAAATTGTGAGCAATGTTTATACATTTATGAAGGAAGAGGCAGGCCATCAAACTATTAAAATGCCGTTGTCAAAGGCTCGCCAAAGAACTGCTGCAGCAACTGGAGTGTAAGAGCGACTTGTGACTCAAATAAACAGTGAACTTAAAAAGTTGAAGGTTATCACCTGTGTGAGGCAAGTTTTACTACGCCGAACAAAGACCGTCAACGACGTAGAACAGTTACTCATTTAGATGATTTCGATAAATGTGTAGTGAGAAGACTAGTGTACAATTTCCATATTGAAGAACATCGAATACCGACTGCAAAACTATTGAGGGAGGCGCTAAGGGACAAAATAAATTTCCAGGGTTGTGAAAATTTACAGAGGGTTGTGAAAAAAATCCGAGAGAAAAGAATAACATACTTGAGAGCGTTGAAAAATTACAGGGAGCAAGGCCGCCCAATAATTTATTTAGACGAATCTTATATAACATTGTCTCACGTATCTAACCAAACTTGGTAGGATGGCTCAAATGAAGGGTTACACGTGCCGATTTCCAAGGGCGAGGGACTAATAATATCCATGCGGATGGAGAGAAAGGGTTCATGCCCAATGCTTTTACCTGTTTGAAAGCAAGCAACCATAGTGGAGACTACCACGACAACGTGGTAGTCAGATAAAAGCGACGATATGCTTTTACCTGAACTCTACAAACTTGTGCAGCTGTATAAACCAAGGAATGTCCTTGGACGAAACTGTTCAACTAGAGGGTCATGACATCATACGACTTCCGCCCTACCACCCAGACCTCAATCCCATTGAGTTAATTTGGGCCGAAGTCAAAAGTTATGTGGCTATGAGAAATACATCTTTCACTATGTCTCAAGCTAAAGCTCTATGCAAAGACAACATATCAAGTATGGGCACAGAAGAGTGGTCAGTAAAGTGCAAGCACGTAGAGAAAATCGAAAGGGACTATGCAGCCGCAGAGCCCCAGATTGACAATATTATAGAATCCCTTATTATATCAGTTGGTTCGGATACAGACAGCAATGATAGTGACCCAGAAGAGGAGGTCAATTATTTGAGTGGGATTGAAGAACTCCAATGAAAAACAATTATTGTAAGTAACATTAGTTATTAGAAAATTATATTCTAGCATTTTAATTAACTACTCGTTAAATATTATTGAAGTGATTGTAAATTAAATAATGAGAGAATACCAAATAATAGCAATACTAGGACTTATCAGTTGTTATAGTGTTGTTTAACGTATTTTTGAAAATAACGTATGTGTTAATACTAATCGGCAAATCGAAATCGTGAGTTTAAAGTCGTTAAGGGCACTCCGAACTCCATTTAAACTCAATGTTAGTTATAATGCACATAACTTTTTTCTACTTGAGATATTGTTTTAATTTTTGTTTTGTTTTTAAAGATTAACTTTTTATCTATTTCCTAAAACACAAGATTATTTTTTTAACAAGTTTCAAGTTCATGGAATTTTTTATTAAATTTACCTTATTAGTCTTTAAAATTTTCAAAAAATTGATTAAAAATATTTTTTATTTGGTACGTATAAATCATATTTATATATCCTTGTGTTAGGAACTTTATTTAGCAGTTATAAAACATACAGTAAAAATTTCAACAAGATATATTGAGTGGTTTCTGAGATATGTGTAGTGAAAGTTAAAAAAGGTAACTTTTGGGTAATTTTAAACAAAATAAGTTTTATAAGCAGTTTTAATGTACAAATAATACCTATTTAATGGCCACCAGCACTGTATGAGGGGTTGTCCTGGGGTTATCTAGATCTGCATATTGGTCTTCCAAGTTTCTTTTAGCCATTGTTCTCTTGATTCTTATTTTCTTCTCGAGTTCATTCATCGCCTTGTCTGCTTCGTTGACTCGCTTTCGATCGAAGAATTCCATTGTTTTTCACAAAAAATGTTTTCCAGCTTGAAAGACCTAGATGTTCAAACACCTTTGCCTTGGAGACATATCCATTATTGAAAGTTAATACAGCTTCTGACACTCCAAAATTCAAAGTGGACAGTCCTACAAAAATGTTCTTTTTCGAAATTCGTGACCATATCAAAATTATTGAGTGATTCATTTGGGTTTCTGCGACTTCCCTTTCAAACATTTATTTAGAAGAACAGGATCAGACAAAGACTTGAATATAGGCTTTATTTCAAGCATTATTGTTTCAGGTAGGTGAAAATGTTTTGAATGATCATATGTGAGACCCAAAACCATAGCTTTCTTGTACTTGCACCATAGTGTCGTCTCCGGATGGGCAGAGTTCGTGCGTTGGTTTGTTGTTGGTTAGACATTATATGGATAGAAGGTAGCCCATACAGCTTTCTGCATGTCTTTCTCACTTGTTGTATTCCTTCTTATTGCTAATCCATAAAAACAATTGAATCTTTTGAATTGCCAGGTCAGTGAGACGGTTTTTTCCGGATAATGGTTTCCCATCTGACAGTTTTCCTTTATTTCGATGATTTCAGTTTCCGTAACCTAGTTCCCATGCGTTTTTTGAATGTGACCAATGCATTCAAGTTTATTTATGTCACAATTCTCATAAGGTTTGCTATCAATTACTGACTTATAGGCAGCAGAATCACCATCACCCAGGTAATCTGTGTATCGAACGTTGTACTTTTGGATGGAACGATGAACCAAGGTAATGGCACCGTCAACTTCCATACCCCCACTGGTCCCTATATAATTTGCAGAACACGTATCAAGGTGTTTTTCATTTTCATTTCTCAAAGGACACTGGCAGTATTTTGACATAACATGAAAGTCCAGTACTTTACCTGTGTCGACGGATGTGATGTGAGAGTCATAACACCATTTCAATGACGTAAACCCTCTCTTTTGCCACGTCCCATCTAGGGCGACACATAGGATCTCGATTCTGATTTACTTCAACATGCTTCTTCAACTGAACAAGCCATTGACTCTTCACATAAAGTTGTACATGCTTCTCCAATAGCATTCTGAATGTGAAGTAAACAGTGTGGGCGGAAGGGGAAGATTTAGAATTCCACAAAGGCTCTGTTGCCGCCATGTAACCTTTACCGATTATTCGCAAGCCGTAAACCAGGCGCAAGTTAATATCATAAAATGTTATAGGCTTAGGTGTATCACCTGACTTAGGCCTACTTACTACTGAAATCTTCTTACTATTAGTAAAAGATGTGTCAGATTGTTTACAATTTGTACAAAATAATCTAAATTTGGTGGCTAGCCCTACTATGTTTGTTTTGGTTATTTTTAGGCTATGGTGGCAAAACCTACATACTGCCAAAGCAGTGAGGGCAATCAGATAGTTCATTTATGTCCACTATTTCATACTCCAATTTATCAGTATTCTTCCGATAATATTCAAAGTTCTTACCTAGGCTTCAACCTAGACGAAGAAATAGGTGGAAGCCTAGGCCTACTTTGTTCATTATTCTCAACAACTAAGCTTTCATTAGGTTTAGGTTTTCCAACGTTTTTTTCCTCTTCTGTAACAACTTCTAAAAAGACCCCACCTTTTTATTATTACCCATTATAATGGCTAATATGATATATTATAAATATAACACTTCACATGAAACAGTTATACTTGGTTGTATCTATACTTGTACTTCGCTTTTCACTAAATGCAAAGAAATGAAGATCAGCTTGTAATAGACAGAATAGCCAACCTGGGAAAGTAAAATATATCTCAGAAATAAGTAGAAGCATTGTTGTATAGTGATGAAAACTTATGATGTCGGTGAGAGAACTAGATTTTTTGTTTCCATAGTAGCGTACATCACCATATAATCAAATTGTTCAAAATGAAATAAAACAGCTACCTATATGTATTGTATATCATTTTAAAGGTAATATTTAAAGGAATAAGAATCAATAAAAATCTAAAAATGTCAAAAAATTAATGTTTTCCATTTCCACAGTACCCTTAAAGAGATTGTTGCGCCTTCATCTCAGCGACTAGCATGTAACCGCAAACCGCCACACAGATAGCGTTTGTTTGTTGAAAGGGTAGTATTAGTTCAATTTGATACTGACAGACACACATACACTTTGCTAATCAATTTAAAGCTTTCAGATAAACTATATTTTTTGTTTTGTTTTGTAGTGCGTAAATAAACTAAAATGACGGTTTTCTGACGCGCGAACACGCAACCTATAAGAATCTGAAGAGCGTAAGGGATCTGGTGGTGGGACCAATTTTGGAAACTTTACTTTACCTCCAGCACAACATAATCCAGTAGATTGACCATTGTATTTTAACGCCTTACAATATTTATTATTAGTTTTTATTTCCCCAATTGTTACCGATTTGTCGGCACAATAATCTATTGCCGGATCATAGTGGAATGCAGCTCGTTCCAGGATCACAGGAGCGATGTCATAGTCAAATCTTTTATTTCCGTGTACAATATAATAATTATGTGGCAAAAGTCATAATACAACATTCAGACGTACAATTTTCACATTAATCCATACCACTCACTCGCTAATTCTCTCCACCGCCAACGCCAGTGTCAGTCTTCTAGATTGGAGGTCTGCCAACTATAATCCATAACTCGTCGACACTATAAAATGCTATAGATGCTAAAAAGCGCTTCAGACGGTTTATTAACGCTTTGGGCGTTTGTGTTTTTCATGGAATCGGGCAATCTGTTGATGAAACGGACACCTGCCTGCGAGAGTAGGTGTTCGTAAACCACCGTTCTGTGTCACCCACAACGGTAATTGTCTCTGCCTCTCGTTTCATATTCATGTACGTCTCGGCCCCTACTCAGGGCAAATTTTGACTTACAGAATAAAACTGCCTCCAAGATTTTAGGCTTATTATTAATTTTATATTCTAGTTGAAATTCCAGTCAAAGCTAACCCATACAAATAAAACCTTCTGCACGGAACATGACATTTGTAATGTGAACTGGCTTACAAACACTAGTGGTGGGAATAACTGAATGAAAATAACTGGTTAGTTCGGTTATTTTATTTTAACCGATTAGTCGGTTATTTTTGCTGCATCCAGTTAAATTAGTCTATAGACTAATTTTTCTACCGACTAATTTTTCTATAAGTTAACTGATTGTGCAGACTTAGTCTGTACTTGAATTAGTCGGTGATTCTGATCGGTTATTTTTAAATTAGTCTTTAGATAAGCTTTTCTACCGACTAATTTTTCTATAAGTTAACTGGTTGTGAAGACTTAGTCTATATTTGAATTAATCGTTGATTCTGATCGGTTATTTTAAATTAGTCTTTAGATAAGTTTTTTCTACCGACTAATTTTTCTATAAGTTAACTGGTTGGGAAGACTTAGTCTATATTTGAATTAATAGTTGATTCTGATCGGTTATTTTAATTTAGTCTTTAGATTAGTTTTTATACCGACTAATTTTTCTATAAGTTAACTGGTTGTGCAGACAGTCTATACTTGAATTGCTCATTTATTATAATAAGTTATTTTTATTACTGAAATATCGTTCTTTAGCAGCGATTAACTTTCGGTTAACTTTGGTGATTCGTAATTAAAATAAATTATAATTTTGCAATTTGAACGGTAATTATGTATCTTGTAGTGTTATAAATGATATATGATAATATAACATTTTAAAATGTTATGACTATAACGTATGCACAGAAAAAAGTAATAATACAATTACAGAATTTCGTTTTCAATTGCGGTTCTGCCAGTGCGGGTTTGCTTGGAATTTTTTGATTGTATATTCAGGTCCGAACTCAGACCGGGTTTTCGTAAAATTTCTTCCGGAGCCAGTCACACGTCTATATGAAGGGACTGTGTCTGGTGGGGGGGACACGACGGGGCCCGACCGAATATCTTTACCAGGGCTCGCCAAAGCTAAGTACGGCCGTGAGTAAATTGGCCGCGCGCCGTGCCGCGTACCTGTCTCAACAGGAACGGTTCATTCCCCCACCACCCCATCCATTTGACTCTCCATATCTATCAAAGAATATAAATAATCAGTTCAGTTCGCACCTACTTATCTCCAATAGAAGATCTTCTTTTATCAAACTTTGATGTTTGATTTTTTATAAGACATAAATAAAATAATTGTGTAGGTATTATGGTTAAGGTGTTTCGTGAATAATAGTGTTTTGTTTAAATACAAAAATGAAATGCGTTATATTGAGAGTAAGTTAAGCAGAGCATTAGGCTAATTGTTTAGGTGTGTTTAGGTGTGTGTGTAATTGTTATCTGTAAATAAACTCTGAAATTGTGTACTAAAATGTGGATTGAATTTAAAAGGTAATCGGTTATTCATTAGACTAAAATAACCGATTAACGAGAAAAATAACTGACTGGTTAGTCGGTTATAAAATCCATTCGGTTATCCCATCACTAACAAACACGAATAACAACAAACATTTACAAACGCAACATTGACGGAAATTCACTCGAATTAGAAGCGCTCATACATGTTCAAAGCCTACGAAATTGCGTGTGGCCAAAAGGCAGGCACCATTGGATTTTCATATTCTAGTATATACGTAAATGCTTATAACACCAGGTTTTACTGTAATGTTCATAAACGTTTGACAGTGTTTTGGGCCTAAATTTACATGTTAACATTGAGCATCATTTTTGCACAAATTAAATGTCTAACATGTTAATGCATCTATCTTTAAGTTAATATTTTACGATTACAGCTAAATGTGAAATCTATATTTCTTCCGGTTAAACCAGAAAGGATACTATACCAATTCAAATAGACCCGTCAATTATTACATGCTGCTCACCTAAAATATAAAGCAAATTCATTTGCCTTCGATCGGTTCTGGGGGTTGCATTAATTCCCTGTATTTCACCGAAATTATTTTTTAGTTTTGAATATTATATGATAAATCGCGTCTAATGTCCAATAATCAATTGATATATATATATTTTTTATATACGTTATATATATATTTTTTATATACGTTATATATATATATATATATATATATATATTAATTGATAAATCAATTAATTGATATACGTTACGTATGCATGTGTAACGGGATCCCGTCATTCATTCAACAGGTCAAACGGGTCAAGCAATTTCAAACTGACTCTATTTATTTTATCAAACGGGCCATGTTAATATAATAACCTTTGAGAGATTTTGAGACTTTGCTCCATTTACTACTTCACAAGTCATTTTTGTTTGATTATTTTTTACGTAGTTATGGTGAACCGGAAATGTGAAATTCGTGGCAGTCTCATGTATCCTAGTGTATCTACCTTTATGGCCCATAGGCTATACTTGTATATTTAAGAGGCATTATTGGATGATTTTTTATAAGAACAAAAAGAGTTAGCCGAACAAGTTATTTAAATATATGCTACATTATTTAAGTTTTAAACTTCTCACGTCTGACAGTTTTCATCTTCTCATATATTTAAATTCGCAGCACTTTTTTGTATTTATAATTGTATGTAAATAGGTCTAGTTTTTGTTATTTGCGTGTTTCACAATTTTGAATTTTATTTTCTACACGGTGTCAACGAGAGCCTTTTACCTTTAAGCATTATTCTCTTATATTTTATTTGACGCTTTTTAATTCGAATAAAAGAAAAGTTTTGCAAATATGTACCCCCATTTGACCATTTGAAGCAATGTATGGATGTTATTGGATTTTTCGTTAGAAATGGTTTATCCTTTGTTATTACTTAAAGTAAAGTAAATCAATTCCACTGATCACACAGCTAAGCGAGCACTGTATCGGATGTTACTGAAGGACACCCAGGATATGAGTGATGAGTGTAGGCATAATCTTATCTCAACCCTACATCCTTCTCCGCTCCGGCATGCGGCCTTGCAGATTTCTTCCACTTTCAATCTCTCGTATTTTACTAGGGTAATCCATCAATGAAAATCCATACGGTTTTGAAGTATAAAACTACCTCTCTCAGGAGCTTGTGTTGTTGTGTCTACATACGACATTAGAAACGATTGGCTCGGTCAGCTAAACCAGAATCTTTTAAAAAGAAAAACTACAAAACATTCTGATGGCATTCATATAAAATTTGTATAACGTTCTGTGCTGAAAGTAATGCCACAGTTCCACTAAATGTGATCGACTGACAGCCGCCACCCAATCCAGATTTATTGCACAACTGATCTGCGTTTCTAACTGACCACATTTTATTCACTTGGGCGTTATAGGGAGTGTATGTGATAGTTCTGGACTGATTTTGGGGTGGCCGTTGACCTGTGGTCAATACTGTTTTACACAACCGACATAGATGTTTTAATCCATGCAATTGAACATAAATTGGTGTGGAACGGAATCGAGATCCAGGACTAAAATCGTGTTTTATTACACGATTCAACAATGCAAGCCTATAGTCTATGAAGATCCATGTGCCGGTAGCTGTGGCTGAGTCTGCATAAAGGAAATAAAACGTTTAATGTGACTAACGTTTTGTGTTTAATGTGTTCAGCGCGGGTGAGTGAACGATCACATTAGGTACAGCAATGTCAGGACATGGACAAATTATCCATAGTTGGGAAAAGTTTCAAACACGATATAGTATTTGACAAAGTAAAAGAACGTATAAAAATTCCCTACTATAATCCAAGATAATTAAAAGAAACCTTAAAAATAATTAACAAACAAAATAACTCCAACAAAGAGGATAGCATAAAATTGTCTAAAACCTGGCTGGATGTGATAAAGAGACCATATTAATCACGGTTGATCATACTGGTCAATGTGGTCGATTGAAACTCTTGGTACTTGATTTGTCCCTGTCTACTATTTGTTATTAGACTATTTATAAGTACGTAAATACATATGTATGTATTATAAATAGAAAAAGTTAACATTTATGAGCGCTCACGCGATCTGAGCTTCAATTTAGGTACTGTACTCGATCAACCAATGTTTATTGCAGAGACATGATACACATGTAGCAACCGTCAATATAAAAGTATCAGAACTAAACTTTTGTATATTCTCGCCACATCAGGTCACATTCAAACATACAATTCAACATTCATGCCACTTTCATCCATTTGCCAATTTTTCACCTACATCGCTGAAGTTAATTTCCTGATTGGGCGATCTCCCAGGCAAATGCCAAAACTCTGTAACATTATAAAAAACTTGCGACACTAAAAAGCTTTTCAGACGAGTTACTCGAGTAGTACTATCTCGAGGGACGCTTTTCTTTATTCGCCAGAGGTGCGGAGGGGAAGCGCCAAAGGACGTGAACGTTTCCGACGTCGTATCACGTTGGGCGATCTGGCACATGATCTCAGGTCGGAAAAGTACCGATCAGAATTGCCCCTGTCCATCAGTGCAGGCTTTAGTGACGCCTCCCACACTTCTGGTGAAAAAAGAAAATCTTCCCTCGAGATAGTACTCAAATTTAAGCTCAGGTCACGTGAACGCTCATCAAGATTAAATTAAACTTTGCTACCACTAGTAAATATCTATGATAACCTAATCTAAATCTACTTAGTCTATATCGCACAAGTAGTATATAGGGACAGAGCGACCTTCGGATAATACCAAAGTACCGAACTCCATCATGGCTTGTTTATGTCCCTAACGTTTATCACACATTTGATACGTCATACAACCTGTAGGCCTACTCCAGTTGAGACACCTAAATTCAACCTACCGTTTCTATAACATTATACATTACAAAAATTAAAAAATCTATTTCTAAATAACCCCTCCCTCTTTTTTGTATCCTTGGGACAAAATTAAAAAAAAACTTAAATGAAGAAAATCGTTATTTTTGGGTCATCAGTGCTGGATAATCTTTGCAGTGGCCTCTCGTATGAATGGCATTATATTTTTAAACTTTTAGACGATGTTTTTGTCCCAAAAAGCAATTTAACTCCAGTTTTTGGTAACCTCTCATTGTAACTTATTGGCAAAACCTATCAATGGAGTATCATATATTAACAATGTTACCAATATGACAAGTAATGGTTTAATTTCACTACGAAATTGATTGACAACCATTCAGTCTTCACGATTAATATTTGCTTTTATTAAACTTATATATCAAATCATTTTACCTGTTTAAATTTTACAGATGTGAACATGGTTGTAACAAGTATCGCATTAAGGCCAACATTCGCCTTGGTTGGAGTGGCCAATCAATACATTTGTGGTTAATTACAACTAATGTGTATACAATTACAACAATTATCAAGATAAATCTAAAATATTCTATTGGATCTTCCCGTAGTTGCTTGACAACGTCTCCAGATTACCTGCATATAAAACTTTGATAATATTGTAGGTTTTCTGTATTGAGTTAGTTATTCAGTAGTCATGTATATATCAGTGGTGGTATAGTCATTCTGCATGATTAATTTCCTATTTAATATATAATCATTATAAGGATACTTACAATAGTTTCTTTACATTTTTTATATAATTATTAATGGTATTATGATAAGTTTTAGTTAATAACCTTGTATACTATCAATTTCAACCATTAGTAGGATATACAGTAATAGTGATAACACAATAAATCTACTTTAGTTATCCAAGTAAACATTATAAATTAAAACAGTTGTTCCAAATTCCTTTTAATTCCCCTCAAATGCTTGTTTCAGGAGTAATAGCTCAACTTGTGATAGGCTGAAATTGTAACAAAATTTTTTGTTTCTTTTAAAAGCCCACATTGATTAAAAATACAAGCTCATCATTATTTGTGATAGGGTATATAATTATTTTGTTATACCTTAGTTTCAATTGTCATTAAATTATTGCTATTGCTCCTAATCATTTTTATTTGCATACAAGTACATTGGTCCTGATTTGGCATTGTTGATTATATTGTAGATAACATTTATTGTTGATTTTGAAAATTAATCATAGATTAGTTTAAGGTGCCATCACTTATACATAAACAAAAATCATTGTTGAAGTGTGTTTAATCTTGGTGAGACTTAAACTACATGAGTACTGTAAATCTACCTACTAGTGGAGAACCTTCAAAACATTAACAAAAATCAGTGATGAAGTGTATTTAATCTTGATAAGAACTAACTACATGAGTATAGGACTGTAAATCTACCTGTTAGTGGAGAACCTTCAAAACAATAACAAAAATCAGTGATGAAGTGTGTTTAATCTTGATAAGAACTAAACTACATGAGTATCAATACTGTAAATCTACCTATTAGTGGAGAACCTTCAAAACATTAACAAAAATTCTTATCTTCTGAACCATTATAAATATGGATCTTAACTATTGTTATAAATATGGATCTTAACTATTATTAAGAATTATCCTAAATTTTATTAAGAGGAGATATTTCATTTTTTATATCAAGTTAATTTGCATATTAAGACATTTTTAAAATCCACATTTTTATTAAGACTCTATGTGTTCTATCTCATTTCAGCTGTCAATATCACCACAGAATATTTAATCTAATTAATTTATATTAACAAATTATTTAAAATTCACGTTTTGGTATCAATAATTTAATTATTGTAACAATAAAACCCTGATTGCATACTTTGTATTTTGAATGAATAACTGTATTAAAATGTGTAAATAATAAAGTGTTAACGTTGTTAAAAATCAGTACCGTAATAAACAATACTCAGGTATATGAGGATCATTATTGCAATAAAAATTAACATTAGGATAGTGTATACAATTTTATTTCCAATCTTCATCTCAATATGTTAAGATAATGTCAAAGTAGTATAATACAGTGTGTCAAAACAGCTTACTACAATTTCCAAATATATACAAATAACATCCTATTGTACTTTATATACACTATCAACAAGTGAATCGGAAACTTCTGAGTTGACTAGTGTTTTGTGCACTATTTAATACTTGCACCTAGTATCATCGAAGGTTACTAAATGCTCCACCACAAGAGGGGATTTAGGGATCAGCCAATCTTTGTCTAGCTCAGTTGATTATACTACGTAGGCTACATTAGTAATTAGTAATTTTAAGCGTATTACTAATACTGCATAAAAAAGTTAATCTGAGGCTTTCAGGTACTTTTTACGCACTTGTCAACAACACACTTAGTTTTACAAATTTAAATATATATGTAAATAAATAATTAGGCAATATTAATAATCTGCGTGGCCCCACTAGTGTAAATAGTACGAGTATCATCTTTGCTCAGGGTAATCTTCTCTCATAATGTCACCACCTAAGGAGCGTCAAACTGTAAGCTTCGATAATTTGACAGAATTTCTTTTAATTCGTTCAACAAAACAAGCTACCTTGGTTGTATAAACACAGAGAAATATTTATCTAGCACCTCACCTGACCACACCTCAGCTGACGATATCGCAAAGATAGCACCAGCTGTCTGACTGCTTGCAGACCAAGGGTCTGAGTCACTTTGCTCATGAACTTTGCAGTATAATTAGGCCTAAATATCTAATATCCAGTTTAATTTTTTAATTTAATTAACAAATAACCAAAGTTGAATGTCCAATCCACAATTCTTCATGAGTAATAGGGCAAAAAATATATCATAACAATATGATACTAAATAAAAGTCAAAATATAGTTGAATGTCCTCTATAGAGAAAATTAAGAATAAAATCAAAGAGTTTTCCATTTTTATGACATGATGTGAGTTCTAAAACTTTCAAAAAAGGTTTTAGTTATATGTCCTTCTCTTCATATCTAGACCTAAAAATAAAATCAAAAAGCGTTTCAAGTTTGTTTCTTGAATTTTTCTGATATTTATATACTGTCGAAAATGTTTTGATTACTATTAATGCCTCAGATTCACTTTTTTCATGCAGTACTGTAATTATAATATGCTTGAAATTGCTAATTACTAATATATGTAGCACAATGACCTAAGCTAGACAAATGTCTGATCCCTAGATGCCCTCTGAAGGACACCGGACAGCAAACTTCGGTGATTTGAGGTGATTTCTTTAATACAGAGGTAACTTGTTTTGTTAAATGGCTCACAAAACATGTTACCTCTGTATTGAGTCCAGATAATTTGGGTCTAGCGTAACCCAACTGACGATACTCTAAAGATAGAACCAGCTGTCCGACTACTTGCAGACCAAGGGTCCCCCTGAGTCACCCTGCACATAAACACACATAAAAATTACAATATAATTAGGTCTAAATATTCAATATTCAGCTTAATTTAATTAAAAAATAACCATAGTTGACGATCTAATCAGCAATTTGTCTTTGGTGGGCAATGAAATGTAAAATAAATAATAGCAATACAGCACTAAATAAAAGTCATAAAATACAATTTATGTCCATCTCTATACGTAAAATTAACAAGAGCGTTTTCAGTTTTTTGTTTTGTGATATTTATATACTGTTGTGTCGAATATGTTTTGGTTACTATGTGATTTCCTGGGTATATCCAAAATAGAGATTATTTGGTGAAATGTTTTAATTTGATGTTGAAAACTGGTTTGATTTATGTAATAATATTTAATAACTTAAAATGCTAGTTATTATTAACAGCAAAACTTACTGTTATTTCAATTGTACTTTAAACTAGAATGTGATTAGGGCCTACTGGTAATTTATAAACTTTATAATAGTACGTTACATGGATTGATTTCATTTTGGTTTTCAAATTTAATTTAATTCTAAATTCAAGAAGGGTATTGTTTAATATGCAAAATAAAATTAAAAACTATTACTATAAATTGTATAATCATATCGTTTTGATTTAATCGTTACACTCCGCGTTGTGAATACAATTAGTAATTATATTAATTATGAAACAGGGTCAGGTTCAACTAATTTAGGAAATTATATCTAGAAAAACGAAATTCCGTAGAGTAAAATCTAGAAAAATAAACAATTTATTTTAATGATCAAGCTTAATAAAATTGTTGAAAAGTTCTTAAGAACTCTTCTCCTGAAAATTTTAAGAATAAACTACAGGTTTGCATAATTTTTCTATTTCTTCTGATTTATGGGAACCCAAAAGGATTCATATCCGTCACTGGTCTAATACCTCTCTTGAATTTTTTTGCCAATATTGATGCTGGTTGAATGGTAGCGGAATTTTCCTACACATTTTAAAATGTGAAAATAAACTAATTTAATGGAACTTGGTCTTATTACCTTTGAAATATTGAAATATTGTAGATGCTTTTGATTTAAAGATAGCCTTTCCTGTACATTGAAGTCACAGTTATTACATTCTAGTTAGACAATTTAATAAAAAATCCAATGATACCAAGTCGGGTGATAAATAAGGGAGATAATGTGCTTTTAAAAAACTTAGTCGTCATTAGGTCTGTTTCTGCCAACTATGGATCTACCAGTAAACCCCTTTTTATTCATGTGATCAAACAACATCCGTTCAGAAACAGAATTAGTAAAAACACGGTTTCTGTTGACATTAATTCCATCGGTCTTGCCACTACTGGTTTGTTTTGATGTCACAACAGTTTTGGCAGAGGTCAAACTCTACCTGTTCGTTTTGTTATTATCACCATCGATAATACTGTCTGTAACCATAGGTTTAGGCTTTACTTCAGTAAGCCCAAAATAATCGTTAACAATTAAATTAGAGGCATTCGTTATATCATTAGAATTTCGTTTATTACCTGTTATCAGCTGATTATAACATTACATAGTTGAACGGTGGTCATAATATCCTTACCTATTGCACAATTTAGATTTAATTTGATAAAAATATAATAAGAAAATTAAAAAAAATAGTATCTACACAAATAATAACTTTATTTAAATAAGACTGTTAATACATCATTTTTTTAATAAATAAATGCAAAATCGAATTTTGAATGTTCGGCTAATTCTACTGAGACGCTTCACAAAAGATGTGAAATCGAAGCGGCTGTAGGAATACTAAACATTATTTAATGAATATTGGACTGAAACTGTTCATCCAGCAACTGAAACTACTCTTTTAATTCAAAATTTATGTGTACTCTGTTATAATATAAAAACTTTTGTAAATTTATTATAAGTCCTATTTAAATAAAGGTATTATATTTGGAGATTATAAACATTTTAAATTTCTTATGTTTTTATCGAAAGAAACCTAAATCCTGCTTTAAGCCAAGGATATTACGACCACAGTTCAACAATAAAATGTTTTAACCAGTTGAGTAAAGCAGTTAAAATTAAAACAGCTGATTGTAGTGGTTTACAAACAATGTTGTACTATAATGATAATGGATATGGTTTAGTACTTGGTTTTTGACAAGCATAATATCTCCCTTATTTATCAACCGATTTTCATAAACTTGGTATCGTTGGAATAGTAATTAAATCTCCTAACTAAAATTTAATGGTGACTTATTCAATCATATTATGTTTTTATGATATTTACTCCTAAAGATTTCAGGAAGCTCTTATTTTGAAAATTAATTATCTAAAAAAATTAAGTATTTTCTGTAATTAGGTGGTTAGAGTGTAAAGGTATATTCAGTTCAGCAAGTTACGATGAGCAGTTCTCAAATTAGAAATAGTTAAGTGTAACAAAACGGTGGGTATTTGGGTAACTATTAAGTTATAGAAAGTTTTGTTACGATATTTTGGTTTGTCTGTAGTCCAGGAATAATACCTGAAAATATTTGTAGGGAGTTCTGGGACACCTTTATATGCTAGTTATTATTTACATTACAAATATTATAAAATTTATTGTTATTTAAATTAATTGGTAATAGACATGGCAAAAATTTGATTTGTTCATTTATAAGAGTTATTTTATCCATAAAAAATAAAAAAAAAAACTATAGTAGTTCAAACGGTAAGCTTGAGTGCAGTTTTAAATACAAGTTTTTAAATTTAACGTTTTACACACACACACTTGTGTATGTATATATAGACAATAGACAATAGACATAAATTTTATATCTCAAAATATTTCTTTGTAATGATGAACAATACGTTTTGATCCATCAGCCACAAGAGTCAAATACTGAACCATCTAGTTCCTATAAGCTTTTAAGAACAAACTCACATCTGAAACACCTCAATCTGAAACTCGATATTAGGATCACCCAGAAAATTGTTGGATTGCTAGAAATATCCACCATTTAGGTTTTATGTGGTATACTGTATGCCTGATCTTAGTCTCTGGGTATTTTGGTCAACATTATTAGTTATCATTTAATCGTAGTCATATACATAACCACACCTCATCTATTATATTTGTTAAATTATGAATTATTATTAGTTAACTTAGACATGTACATGTACATGATCATGATTGTTTTTAATTTAGTCGGAACTAACTATTATTAACTAATTATATATTATACCTGGCAAGAATCCAGTCCTCCCTGTTCGAATCCACTACACAGTTGGCAGCTGTGGATAAACTTTGCAAAGCCCGCCCTCCTGTAGAGGTTGTGACACCGTGATAGACAGAATGGGAAGCGTAACATGTTGTAGAATGTGTGGTAGTGACCCACTCTCACTTAACCGTCCCCATCCAGCTACTACGCTGTCACCTGTTCAGGCAGAACGTTCATCAAAAACTGTTAAATCAATCAATTAGACACTAGAACTTACTATGGTACTCTGTTATAGTTGTTGAGACATACCTTGAAGGAACTTCTGACTAGGGTCTGGGACACAGATGGGTGAGACCCAAACATGGTCAATACGTAGAGGCGTGGCCAGCTGTAGCAACGCTATGTCATTTGAAAAGGTGTCTTTTTGGTACTGGTCTAACACAATCCTGGCGATGGAAACCCTCTGTTCGTGTCCTGTGACATATCAAAGTAGTAAAGTATGTGTTATATTTCATCCCAGTAATAGGAGGTCATTATTTCTAATATAATTTATTTCTGAACCACACGCCGTTTGTACATGGCACCAGAAGTTAATCTGCAAACTCTACTTCATGTTTTTATATATTTTTCAATTGAGCTGAATGTTCTCAAATTGATTTGACATCTTTGATTTGGCATTCATATTCATTATTGTATTTATGAGTAGGCACAATTCTGTATGAAATAAAGTATTGTATATTTTTGGATGATAGTAGATGATGTTTCACAAAACATGTTTCAAGAGATTTGAGCTTAAATGTTATCTTGTTTTTAAAGATGGAGAAAAATTGTATATAATGACTATAGTAATTTTAAGTTAGAGCTAACATTGAGATTGACCATACATTGAAAACAAGGGGGGGGTGACAGAAACATGTCTGGACTACAGTATGAAAAACAGCACAACTTCTAATACCAAAGATCTAATACCTTTGATATTAGACGTCTTGCATGCAAAACATGATGAACAATTATTTTGAAATCTTGAATGGCTTAGTTTCAAATATATTCCACTATTCTACTTATACCGGAAGCAGATCACAAGCGATGGAAGCAAATGCTTTTCGACCAAAGTAGCTTTTATAGTTTGTTTTTTGTATAAAGATCCCTAACCGAGCCGGGTCCCAGTGACCTCTCTCACACGCTAAATGTCTCACCTCAAATGTCTACTAAACGAAAATATACACATATATTACCTCGGAAATAGTTTTTTACTGATTGGGTAGTAAACCCCCCTTCAAAAAAAAACATGGGTGGTTTTTAGGGGTTTTTTTCCATGTATTCAAGTAAAAGAAAAATATTTTGTGTTATTGTAAATTATAATAACAAAAAATATGGAGAAAAACACAGTTTTGAGTTTAAAATTTAAGATTTCTCCACTTTAACTTATCATTATTCCAAAAGTAATAACACTGAAAAAAAATCTTTACAGGATTTGGTGTATGTCACTTGAAGAACGACAAACAAAAATTGAGAGTTCTAAGTTAATAAATAAAGGCGTAATTAATTTTTTTGTAAACCCTTACGAAATCGTTAGTTATTATTTTGAGATTTTGAAAATAATGTATGATATATAAATAATAATATTATAAATGCGAAAGTGCCTTTGTTTATTTGTTTTCTTTCAAGCGTATTCTATTCAACTGATTGTAATTTTACATGGACATGCTTAGGATCCCTTGTATGTATATAAGCATATTCTAAATACAAAAATCACTCCGGGCTATGCCCCACTAATCTTTAAAGTATCAAAAAATCTCATCAGCGATTAGGTAAGCACTCATCTACCTTAGAACATGTCCTAAAACATAAGATGGTCAGAATTTAACTCTAAAGACTCAGATTGAAGCACTTGTCTTAAAAAAAGCTGAATGAAATTTTACTGGACTGTGCTTTTGAAATAATGTACCAATTTCAGCTCTAAATGTTTTAAAATATTAAAAATATTATTCAGTTTATAAAGAAACAAACACGTAAATAGTAACATTGTTAATGTACTTAACTGTACATTTTTAGCAATTATTAAGTATTAGATATAAAAAAACAAATTTACTATCTAACTTTTACTATCTATTTAAAGACCGTTGTTATGAAACCTAACTTGGTTGTCTTTTGACAGAAGTAGGCTTCTCAGAGCTCTCTGTATGTATATAATGTGTATTTCCTTGATCGGGAAAAAGGAAAAATCAACTAACTTATGGAATAAATGACACTAAGAACCAAGGTAAATTACAATGGCCATAAACAAACACTTTTTAACATATTTTTTTTATCGTTGCAAGAAGGCAAACTCAACATTGGCGTCAGAAATATAATTCACCCGAACCAGAAGTGCTCATACAGGTGCAAATCATATTAAATTGCGTGCAACTGCTAGTATATATATTACAAACAAAAGCGAGTTATATTTGTATCAGGTTTGTATAAATAAACTGTTACATAGTTATAGCTATGTTTTATCGTCATTTAAAATTTTTTATTTAAATTTGAATGTTAACTGTTTAAGGGAATACTCGCCATCCCAGCTGATAGCTTCTGGAGGGAGCAATGCGTGAGTTTGTCAAGTTTCATGTGTGGAATCATTCCCACGTATTATGGTATTACGTGGGTATTATACTTGGTATTACGTGGTACCAAGTTTCAATCATTAATTCAATAATATAATGTTCATACCTTCTGCGATATACAGATCGTAGTCCCCAGCCACGATACACAATCTGGAAGGCTTCAACTCCCAGACACAATGTGCAGCAGTTATTACCCAGTGAGGAGACAGCACGGCACCTCCACAGATGTGGCGTGATCTTGATCCGGACACCAGCTGTAGGGATACTTGCCAAGGAAATTCCGCTTTAACACGGACCTCAAAAACAGTGATGAAGTTTTTTCCCCCTTCCTGAGGGAAAAGGACAGTTTATCCCCACGCTTAGTCCTAAAAGGACCTTTGAGCCCCCCTTACTTTAATTTTGTGTCCTGAAAGTCCGAGGCTTTTGCAAAAACCTATCAGATTTGAGGGCTTCTGTTCTCTGATATCCTTGGGGCTGAGGAATGCTCCCAGGAATCTTTTCCGAGTTTCTAAGATAGCAGGGCAATCTAACCAAATATGCTCTACTGATTCCTGCTCTTTTCCACAGAGTCTACATTCGTCAGTCTAGCTAAGGCCCACCCTCATAAGATGTTTCCTTTAGGAGGCCAGTCCTGTCAACATTCCTAATATCAGTTTTTTTTCCTTTCTTAAGGGAAAAGGACAATTTGTCCCCACGATTAGTCCTAAAAGGACCTTTGCGCCTCCCTTACTTTAATATCAGTCTTATATCCTCCTTATTCTGATCTAAGAGAGCTATCCACCCTTTAACGTAAGGAGAGATAAACATTTTGGATAGTCTTAATCCTGAGGCTCTACTCCAATTAATGTTTCTTATCCTCTTTTCTTAATCTTTGACCAGAGCTTTGCTGTTGGAGAAGGCTATCTTTTTCATTCCCATGAATGCCTTCATGACCTGGCACCCAACCGAGTGTTACTCTGTTATTCGTTGCTATTCGGGCCGTGATTGCGGCAGATTCGTCTCCGTACTTTGCCTTTACTTGTCTGTTTTTTAGGAGGGCTACTATCCATTTGACTACATCTAGGGGAACTCCAAAACGTTCCATAGCAGTCTCCATGGATTGATATGCAACTCTGTCGAAAGCTCCTTCAATGTCCATAAAGACGCTGACTAGGGCTTCCTTTTCGTCGAATGATGTGTTCTCCACCGCTCCCACTAAGCTGTGGAGAGCGGTGATAGTTGATTTACCTTCTATATAAGCGTGTTGAGTGGGACTAAGTGGGTGGTCTGGTAATATTACATCCCTTATGTGTTTGTTTATTATTTTTACCATAGTTTTCACCATGAAGGAGGTTAAGCCTATGGGTCTGTACGAGTTGGGTTGAATCGGATCCCTGTATTTTTTCTGCTGTCCTCCAGTTTTTTGGTATATATCCTAAGGCGTAACTGCTTCTAAACAGCAAGATAAGAGTATTTAATAAGATGTCCAGCCCCTCTTGAAGAAGGGCTGGAAAAACTCCATCTGCCCCAGGAGATTTAAATGGCTTGAACAATCTTATTGCCCATTTAATTCTTACGTGTGTAAATAATCTGTTAGACCGCTGTCTGGCTATTGCAATCTCTCGGCTGGATCTCCCCTCGATTAGAGAATAAATATCCTCATTTCGAGTAAGGTGACCCCCCCCCCCCCCGGAAAGTGTGTCTCCAGAAGCAGTTCTAAGGTCTCCTTCCTGTTCACTCTAAGGTCACCGTTGGCCTTTACTATGGTCCCCATTGGGTTAGTGTGATCAGTTTGGAGAGGTTTTTGAAGCCTAACAGCCTCTGGTAGGCTGTTAATTGTTTTGCAAAAGTTTCTCCAGGTTCTTCTTTGGTTCTTCCTAAGTTCTCTTTTATATTCGTTTTGGGCATGTAGATAAGGGAACCAATCGCCTTACCTTTTAGCTCATTTTAGTAATTTTCTAGTTTTATTTCTTAGTGTCTCTAACCTCCCAGTCCACCACGGCACGTCTTTCTTCAGCCTGTTTTGTCTTAGAGGGCAGTTTTTCTCGTAGGCGTAGAGATAAACCTCCTACCCAAGATGTCGGTTGCGCCCTTAGCATGGTGAAGGTTTATCTGCATTAAGCGCATACTTACGCCTTTTTTCCACCTCCCCCTGGTGGTCCATCCCCGTCCTTCCTTTTGGAGTGTTTGGAGACGCTGTCCCCTTTTCTTCCTCGGGCCGGACGGATGGTCCTTTCAGAGAGGGTCCTCTCTTCAAGAAGAGGGAACAGGTTGGTTTTTTCGCTTTCGACCGCTGCACTGGCTTGTTGAGTAGACCTTTCAGGTAAGGTATGTACAGATTGCTCTGATACCTTCATGGTCTCCTCCACTTCCATCTCTTCAGCGGTGCTTTTTTCCATAGTGACTGTCTCAGATTTCTCTGAAGTCTCCTCTACCTTTTCAGGTTTTTCCATGTTTCCTTGTTGTTTTTTCTTCAGTCTAATCTGAATTTTTCAAAACTTGTAGCTGATCCATGGACCCTCTTTCCATGTTTGCTTGCTGCAGTTTGTTTGCTGTTGCGCAGTTGACTGCCAGGGTAAGTAGTACTGACTTTCCCTTGTCGCTTCTACGCAGAACGTTCCATTCTCCGACACATAGCTCTTTGTTTTGTACTTTCAAGAACTTCATAGTCTTATCGGTGGTTTTATATATAGTGTTAAGAAGACAGATAGTCGTAATTCTTGCACATGGAATTTCTTCCTCTGGTACAATCCTCAGACTGGCCGCTTCCCAAGGCTTAAGGGAATCTTGCTTTCCTTTCAGCCATTCAGTGGTATGATTGTTTTCACAAGTGAAGATCTGAACTCCTTGTCTCCTGTTGATACCGTAGAATCTTGGAGAGTAGGGACCCTCCTGTTCCTCCACGATTGCTTCCAGGATGAAGTTCTGGATCTCTTCCATCTGTTCTGTTGTGATTAGGGTCTCGGGAAAGTTGGAGTGTAGAATCCCCACCCTTATACCTTCTACTGCTTGTTTATATGAAGGTTTCTGGGGTTGTGCAGATCGCTCCTAGTGTTCCCCCTGTCTTCCTTCGATTTTTGTTTTCTTTCTCCAATGATCTTCCGGTGTGGAGCCATCAGAGTGAGGTCTTTTTGATTTTTTCCCTCCTTTTGTTTGATCAAAAATTTATTTTGTTTTTCTGGAATTGGTTTTAAGGCCAATTCCCTGGTTTCTTCCTGAGAATAACCTCTTTTCCGAAGCCAGGCCAAACGTTTTCTGGCGGCTCCACCTAGTTTAGGTAGTTTTGGGAGCGGCCTTTTGGCTTTTGCTTCCTCTTCCTTTTGGTGTTCGCCCTCCAGTATGGCGTCTTCTTCATCAGTGTCGACTCCAGCTGAGTCGGAGGTTTGAGGACTTCTACTAGGAAGTCCGCCTGTTTTTTGAGTTTGTTCAGGACAGCTAGGGTCAGAACCCATCACTAGTCCCTCTATGTTTTGTGGGTTTTCATCCACTTTTTGAGAGCTACAAGAGCTCTCTGGTTTATTTTCATTTTTTTGTATTTCTTTACATGGGACAATGCTTGGGGTGACCTTTAGATCTCCGCTACTCGTGGGAACAAAATGAGTAAAGTGATGAAGTTAGAAGAGATAAGATATTACATGAAGCCATACACACCTGGTAGAGCGTTAGCACCACCTACAATCCGGCGATCCTGAACCGAGCCTCTCCTTCCGCAGGCTGGGTCACTGCAACACCAGACAACATGTGAACTTAGTGTTAACTTACAGCACTCACAAGAAGTTGAAAGTATCAATATTTACAGCAATTCACTACTATACTATTATGAATGTACTAGGCCTATATGATTATAATAAGTAAATTTCACAGAAAAATAATGCAATTGAATTAAAGGAAATGAATGTTCTGAACTCTTATATAAGAATCTGGGACCTACAAAACAAGAGAGAAAAAAATTTCATGAAAATGACGTAATCTATTAAAATATGTCTTCATAATCTAATTTACAAATCCTTTTATTTCTTTTGTTATTATGTTTTTTGAAACTTGGTGCATAGGATGGTAAACATCTTTTTCAACTATCGCTTCAGTTAATAAAACTAACTGTTGAAATATTTGGCTTCCAACATGTATTGCATAAAATAGTTTAATGAAATTAAAAACAAATAATACCTATATGAATTTCAAAAAATATAATACATTTAAAACATCCTTCATAAACAGTGAAGAAAATTAAAGTAATATGGTACGGTGTAATTTTTACACCAAGGATTTAAATCTATTTTTACCTTCAAATTTTTTACTACATCTTATTATATATAACAATTTTTTTAAAACATAAAATTTCAGATTTCATGTATTTTTGAGATACAATTGTATAGCAGGATAAACTGTATTTAAAATATCCATATTGATAATGATAGTTTCTTGAACTAAACAATTATTGTTTAGTTCAAGAAATTGTAGTCTACCATACTACAATAATTATTGTAGTATGGTAGACCATTGTAAAGATTCATCGATTTGTCTTGAATTAGTATATTTAAGAATGTTTGCTATAAAATTTGTTAAACCTGGAGGCATATTACACATATCATACATACATAATCCATATTTCAATAAATTTAAAAGACTTTTGCTAAGCTTTTCTTTTCTTTTAAAATCTTTTAACATTTTCTTTAAATGTTAATTACTAATCTTGAACTTATCTTTCCTTCCTAATACTTTCTCCAATACATTTATAGGAACCCCCTATCTTAATCAACTGAGTTTCTCTCTCAGACTTTAACTTTTAAATAAAATAATTAGTAGTGCGTCTAAAACCTTTTCATAATGACATAATTTGCTAGTTTTACATGGATGTAATGGAATGAAATGCATAAAATTTTACAATATGATGGATTAATTGATTTCTGTTTATATTCATATCTGAATCCAGGTTAGTAGATTTTGCATCTGTGTTTAGTATAAAACGTGTGTTTACAGAAAACTTTGGAATAGGTGGAGGTTTCAGATTGCTATTACAAGAAAAATTAATTGTTAATTTCCTAGTTAAATTACAATACCGCCGTATTTGGTCGAGTGTTCACTCGAGAGCTCGAAAACATTTGATTTATGTCTCTCTGTCAATCTCATAGAGCACATATATCACCAAGTGAGGCCAGCCGCGGTGGCGATCCCAAAACCTAATGGCCACTACTGAGTTTAGTGCTGAGTGTGTAGTCAGAGCCCAGCCTGCGCTGCGTAAGGCACACTGCGATAATAATAATTGCAATTAAATAATAATTATTCTAATTCTGTTTGTATGCTGGTTGATACATATGCTGGTATGCTGTTGATGTACTGGAATAATATGTTTGTTATAGATTAAAGTAGAGGAATTTTCAGGATGTTTTATGATTACTAAATTTTTGCGTCTTTTTAACAAACTGTTTGATGTCTTGAACACGAGGAATATTAGCGTAAAATTCAAGAAGAAGTCTTATCCTCATAACACTGATGATTCCATAACTTTTATGGACGAAGCGGAAACGTACCTACATAATCGCAAAGATAAATTGTATTCTCTTCCAATTTAAAATTCAAGAGATTTGTTATAGTGTTTCTTGGATTTGTAGTGTGCATAGAGAGTAAGTACAGTGGTAATGTAATGGACAAGCATTTTGTCTTGAAATGTAACCTAATGTAAGAGTTTGAAGGATTTGTACATAAAGTTAGCCAAGACCATATTAAAAGCTTATTCGGTTATATCAGATTGGGCAGTGGCCACAAGAATAACCCGTCATTTGTTTGTTAGACCATTATAAAGATCCGTCGATTTTCCCTTGAATTAGTACGTTTAGTTTAATTATATTTGCTATACAATTTTTTAAACCTAGAGTCATATTATACATATTATAAATAATTATTGTTTTAATAAATTAACAAGACCCTTTGTAATTGTTTTTTTTTTTTTTTTTTTTACTTCTGGTAGGCACAACAATAACCCCTAATTTAAACAGTCACAACAATTTTCATGAGAATATTATAACACAAAGAGTAGCACAAATCAAAACTTCATTACTTAGTACTCGCATCCCCTTGATTTGAATTAGGTCTTTACGTTATTCACCACTCCAAAGAGGAAAGAGTTAAATGATAAAAATTCGTCAACATGTGATTGGAGGTCACTGAACACCGAAGTTCAGTTTCATCTTGAACAATAAAGAAAATTATAATGAAGATTCTGCATTCCGATGTATTTCGCGTCATCTGACATGGAATACATCGCCAGATTTGTAGTAGAGGCAATACTCCTCAAACTTATTTTAGAAGAATGAAAACAAAGAACAGTGGGTAGAAAATATTAGGATCATCAAACGCTACAAAATACATATATGTATGAAATAAAAAAATTAATTGAGATTGATATACTCGTACAACATTTCCATAGTTTTTAAAACACTGTATTGAATTATGTTTTAAGTATCAAATAAATGCAGGCATATGTGCTGGCTGCAGCGAGGGCTATTTGGATGTATTGCACTGAGCAACAAGGTCAGTGTGTGGCAAGGACTCCTGTAACACATTGACTGTGGGAGACACTCCTCTCAACTACCTCGGCTGTCCTTAAGTCGGTACTTGACTCGTGTAGCAGTGAAGGGGAATCTCTTAGAATGAAGGTGAATATAAGCCTTTAAAAAGATCTTCAAGTAAAAAAATTTGGTACATTACTGCAACTTTACAAAACATTCCTGACAAAAAAATTTAAAAAAAATCCTTCAGAATATCTTTTTAATGTCAGACATTGGACAAACGGTAAAGCAAAATATACCTTTATAAGCCACTGTTACCTATAGTGAAATATACAAATTTAGATATTTTACCTCAACTTAAGGTATCAAATCACAGTGTAAACAATACTTGACTCAATAAAATTTGCCCGTTCTGGCAGTGAAAATTTTACTCGACTCCCACAACTTAATTGTGAAACTAGCCTCAATTTCATGAATGCACAGCTTAAGGAATTGCACGTTTGTTCTATGGTACTTTGTGATAGATATCACGAGAAAGTGACATATAAATTGAAATGTGACTGTAAGAATTTAATACATGCATTCTTTGTTTGAAGTTTTTATGTGACCATGGAAGGATTATGAGAGAAACAGGGTTTTTTCGGACATTTGCAATTGTTCAGTGATATAAAAACATCAGTAACGCTACGCTTAGTGCAGATCTAATCTCTTCTTCAGGTGAATGAATAACTAAATCAGTTCTATGTGGTAAGTCGGTGAATACAGACCTATTGTGACCTGTATTCTGTAGTTAAGTTATAATAATTAGTGCTTTGTTATTATTAAGTGCATGTTCTAGAGTTAATCTACATGGTGTTGACACACAACATGGTTGTTGTGATTCCTGACTTATACGTGACACAACGCTTTGGTAATGCTTTATTTAAAGATTTTACATATGTGTTAGTTTAGTTATCTGAGGAAGAGATCAGATTACAAATTGCATCACTGAATGATGATGACAAATACATATATGGCAGAATGTAATAAAAAAAAACTGAAATATCTTAGAAATTTCCTTAAATTTTATATTGTTGCATTTAGATTAAGCAATACCATTTATTACATTACTACGTGTAATTCAGTTAAATATTTTTAAAACAACTTAAAATATTCATAAAAAATAACCAATTCATTAAATGTTACAATATGGATTCCTACAATATTTTTTCAAAGTATTTTCGGTGGAAGGCAAATTTAAATATTTTAAATGGTTATAGTATTAGCAAATAGTGATTGCATCTAGGGGCCCAGGTAGTTTTACATCAACATACACGCAGACCCCACACAAAAAAGCAGTGGATTAAGGCTGCATTTCTGTCCTATTAGTTGACTATAGCGAACCTCCTCAATCAAACCCAGATTTTTGTTATTTGTAAATTTAACCTAACGGCATTTGCCGAGCTGGCCTCAACTCTATACGCTTGTACGCTTGTAAGTGTGGGGGTTCATGCATGTGAGGTAACTAACTCTCCTTCAGCCAATCCTTAATTGCTAACTCTATGGTCGAGGCAGATCCAGTCTGAAATAATGTGGGTATTGTGCTCGCAGTGTTTGTTTGAAGAAGTTGAATTTTGTAAAAGAAATAAATAGGGAGATAATTTAGTTTATGTTTATGACATAAATTAGCTGTTTTTATGTGTAAATATTAAATATCAATAATTTATTTAATGTTATATAAAATTTGTAGGGTACATATACCTATTTATTTGGAATATACTAATATATATTCTTTGTTTATTTTTTGTAATTGAGATGTTATTATTTGATTATTTTATCTATAATGTATGCCAATTTAAATATTTATTTCAATATTGCTGTTATTTTTATTATATTAGTTTATGTTTAGGTCAATAATTGTTACACTCTTATTTGTGCACTTTAAATACAAAAAAAAAAAACATGTTCTGTATAAGAAAAATTCTAATCCATTTTTCAGATTTATCCATTTTTGAGAAGGATACAAACATGTTTTATTTTTGAGTTCTTTTTTAATGGTTTTTTTTCAGTTTTTGGCCATGAGATTAATTTTCCTGGAATATGATATAAAACGTTCAAAATTGTTACTTTTAAACCAAATATATTTTTTCAACTCTTGAGTTAAGTAATAAGGTAACATTGCAACTGAAAACATCTATCACTAAAACTTTTTTTTCCTTATTATTGTAAAACTCATACAGACTGAGAGGAAACTGGATAATGAGGATACAATACAACATTATGTATGGTGTTTAATTGACAAGTTGAATAATTATATGGAACAACCTGTAACCTGTGTATTAAAATTTACTTACTATGCTACTATTGGTTTCTGTTGTTCTCTTAACTATCTCATATAATTTTCCAAAACCACCTTGGACGAAAAAGCGTGGATAACTTATAACTAGATCCTGAGTAGGTTGTTTTGAAATTTCCAGAATATACTTGTTGTATATGGAACAAGGTTTTCATTCCATTTGTTCATTCATTTATTCTATATTTTGATATGCATTGTGCTTAGTTATTTGTCAGTGACCATTAAACAGTTATTTTCATTTGTATAATTTCTCATAGTAAAAACTGTTGCGTTCTTTGTAGAGTTCATTTGATATGACGATGTTATATTCTGTACTTCATATTTATCGGAGAAGCGTGGTAAGTAACAGGTGAACAACAAGTACTATGTGACAGCTGGGTTTACACCTAAATCTCTCAACTCCTGGCTGTTAACACTGTCTAAATAATTATTGACATTCCTTATATTCTAACCCTTTTTGCAGCAGCAAACACACAATAGCTTCTAGATCTAAATCATGTATTTCTTCTTTTATTTGGATAAATAACTGTATTAAAATATATAAATAAAAGAAAGAAAAGGATTTGGTAACTTGTGATACAAAAACAAATGTTGTGTTATTTATTTATTATTAATTAAGATACCGTACTTAACTTAAACAGTGTGAACATAGTTTTCAAATCATTTTTCGTCATTTCAGATTTGGTCAAGTTATCTCAAATGAAATGAGTGTGGGGCACAAACAAGCTTTTGGTTTAAAACATTGTTTAAATAGTTATGCCATTTTAAATACCAAATTTAAAAGTTTAAATTCATCTGGAAAACTATAATTTGAAACCTTGTTATTACATATCAGATTTGTTATCTCCTGTTATGGAATTGTAGTATGTTGTATCATACTGCTGTAACATGTTGATACTAAGATTAGAAATAAAATAAAATATACATAGTATTTGTTCATTTGATAGATTTGTTCATTTACACGTACAGTTTACTTGTACATGTCAGTATGCCTGTAACTGGCACAATAATTCACTGTTAATCAGGCAGAAACGTTGTTAATTCTTAGGTACAGGAGGATCATTATTACGAAACAAACCAACAAATTAGTATAATTCTGCCTGATTAATGGTGAATAATTGTGCCTCTAACTAGCAAACTGATGGCAAACTAGCAAACATTAGTATAATTTGTATGGTTTTATTTCCAATCTTAATCTCAACATCATATTAAGATATGTCCTGTAGAATAAGACAATGTGTCATAAGAGTGAAATACAATTCCATTTCAGAAGAATAACAAACAATCGTTTATAAACAAATACTAGCTACCAAATATATACAAATAACATCGTATTGTACTTTATATACACTTTTAACATGTGAATCGGAAACTTCTAAGTGTGTTGACTAGTGTTTTACGCACTAGTTATCACACACATATTGTATATATTTATTTACATATATATTTACAACTTTAAAAACTAAGTGAGTGTGTTGACAAGTGCGTCAAACGTACCTAAAAGTCTCAGATTCACTTTTTGGAAGCAGCATTAGTAATCTGCTTGAAGTTGTTAATTACTAAGGTTTGTTGTATATAATCATCTAATCTAGACATAGGTTGTCTAATCCCAAGATCCCCTCTTGTGATGTTGACCACTGAAGGGGCGCCAGACAGCAAGCTTCGGTGGTTTGAGGTGATTTCTTTAATCCATTCTACAAAACAAGTTACCTCAGTATAAACTCCGGGGAATTTGGGTCTAGCGCAACCCACACCCCAGCTGACGATACCGCAAAGATAGTACCGGCCGTCTGACTGCTTGCAGACCAAGGGTCCCCCTGAGTCACCCTGCACATAAACATTACAATATAATTAGGTCTAAATATCGAGTACTCAGTTCAGTTTGATTAGCGAATAACCAAAGTTGACCATCCAACCAATTTGTTTTTAGTGGGCAATGGGATGCAAAATAAATCATAACAATACAACAATAAATAAAAGTCATGAAATATAATTTATGTCTTTCTCTACACATGAAATTAAAAACAAAATGAAAGAGTGTTTTCTGTTATTCATGTTGTAATATTTATATATAAGTACAACCAAAGATATTTTGGTAACTATGTGATTTCCTAGGTATATACAAAATAGAGATGTTTTGGTGAAATGTTGCAATTTGATGTTAAAACTCATTTGTTTCATCTAATCATTTGTAATAACTTAGAATGCTAGTCATTATTAACAGAAAAATTATATTTTTATTTAAATTACACTTTAAACTAGAATGTGCGATTACTGGCAATTTTTGCACCCCATATAAATCTTTCAGAAACATATTTCAGAGCATCATTTTATAATGTGAAATAAATATGAGTAAACTTCATAATAAAAATATATTAATTAATTACTATTAGGTTTTCGAAATTTCTAAATTAATTAGTGCAACTGAAAAAGAAAAGTAGAAAACTAGAAAGAAAAACAAAACAAAAAATTAGATGGAAACAAAAAGAAAAGAAGGGGTAAAAGAGTGGCAAGCCATACATAAACAGATAACGGTGATGACAATTTTAGCTTAGAGTCCTTAGGTCAAAGCAACATGGTTTTTTTCCATCTGCAATGAAGATTCTTTTACTGTCAATGAACCAGATAAACTAATTAACATCAATAATTCAAAACCAGTACAAGCTTTCCAACTGCAAATGTTGAAGACCAAAAAAGGAAGCAATAAAGATATGAAGGAACTTGTAGAAAAAGGACAAATTTGTTGTTGCCCATTTGAATGGACTCCGATTCCCAGGGTTGGTGCTGTCTCTGTGGTGGAGAAGGGAGCGACAGTGGAGTGTATGGCGCCGACCAAGAAATTTTGGAAGTGGCCCCAAGAAAAGGATACGTTATTTTACAAGTGGTGATACATTGTAAAAGATATTCAGCCAGAAATTTTTAAGGTTAATTCCAATTAAACATAAAAAATTCCTTTTTTGAAAGAACTTTACCTTTTTTTAAACTGTTTTTTACACATTTGACTCACCTATATATTTTGGTAAATTGGTGTAAAATATTACTATAATCATTAAATAACATGTGTTTTTAAATACCCAGGTCCTTCTTTGTTCCTTGCCTTTATATCATTCTTTTTCTATTGAAAAACAACCTCGGGCCAAAGTTACCCTACCCTTAGGGTAACATTGGCTCAAATCTTAAAAATTAAACAAAAAATAGAAAACAAATATTTTAGATAAAAAAGTGTGCAGCATCTAAAATATAACATGCCATAGTTGTATTAAAAGGTTATCATAACTTAAATAAGTAAATAATTATTTGTTTAAAAGGGTAAATCGTATGAAACTGTTCAAAAGTGGGCCAAAGCAACCCATGTTTAGGATATATAATCTTAAACCGTTATTAAAAAATGGAGATTTCTCAAATATCTAACTAGTAACTAATAGGCAAAAGGACATCTTGACTTCTGGCTGTCTGTGAACCTCCTTTATATGTATGCTAGTTACTATTTAAATTACTTTTACTTTAAATGTATCGTTAATTAAATTAAATTAAAAACAATGGTGAACAAAAAGTCAAAAGTATATTATATGATATACTCTCTAATTTCAGTAGAGCTACAAGATTCAGATACTGCATTATATGGCTCCTAGAAACAAACTGACATCTGAAAACCCTCAATCTTTAATCATTATTAGGATCACCCAGGAAATTGCTGGATCCATAAAAACATCCTAGAAACATCCACCACTCAGGCTTTACATGGTCAACTGTATGCCTATTCTCAGTCTCCAAACATTTTGGTCAACAATATTAGTTATAATTTAATATTAGTAATTCACATTACCACACCTAATCTATTATATTTGTTAAATTATGAATTATTATTAGTTAACTTAGACATTGTACGTGTACATGTACATGATCATGATTGTTTTTAATTTAGTCGGAACTAACTATTATTAACTAATTATATATTATACCTGGCAAGAATCCAGTCCTCCCTGTTCGAATCCACTACACAGTTGGCAGCTGTGGATAAACTTTGCAAAGCCCGCCCTCCTGTAGAGGTTGTGACACCGTGATAGACTGAGAATGGGAAGCGTAACATGTTGTAGTATATGTGGTAGTGACCCACTCTCACTTAACCGTCCCCATCCAGCTACTACACTGTCACCTGTTCAGGCAGAACGTTCATCAACAATTGTTAAATCAATCATATTAGACACTAGAACTCACGGTACTCTGTTATAGTTGTTGAGACATACCTTGAAGGAACTTCTGACTAGGGTCTGGGAGACAGATGGGTGAGACCCAAACATGGTCAATACGTAGAGGCGTGGCCAGCTGCAGTAACGCTATGTCATTTGAAAAGCTGTCTTTTTGGTACTGGTCTAACACAATCCTGGCGATGGACACCCTCTGTTCGTGTCCTGTGAAATATGAAACTAATAAAGTATGTGTTATATTTTACCCCAATAACAAGGAGATTATTATTTTTAATATAATTTATTTAAGTATTTTACAAATGTAATATACTTTTACAAACAAAACTTTAATGTTTTGATTGAATTGTTTTCCTTAAATTTGGCGTTTATATAATTACATATGACTAGGCATAATTCTATAGTTTATTGTTAAGTAAAAATACGGAATATATATAATTATAATATTGTTGAAGACGTTTCATAAAATGTGTTTCTAAAATTTTGAGCTTAAATTTTGTCTCATTATTAGAGACATAGCAAAGATAAATAATTAAGGACCACAATAAATCATGATTTAGAAACTAACATTGAGATGAGATGGTCACCTAACAATAAAACTAACAACTTGCTTGAAAAAATTGTAAAAATATGAGATTAAAATATTCCATTATTGATAAAAATCTTTATAAATGATCTCATATTTTTACAATTCTTTCAAGCAAGTTAAAAACAAAATACAATTGTATATAATTAAAACTTTTAAGACAAAATATCCCAAACTCTGTGACTAAAGCTAAAAAGAATATTTAAGATTTTTAAATATTATCATACCGCAAAATTCCAGTTCTTTCATTTAAAATTTATAAGCTAAGTATTTGACTATATAGAGTAGAGAAGAGCTCCTACTTAAAGTTGGTGTGTGAGATTGATTAATATCCTTTTTAACTGACAACCATTTTGAAAATTAAAATAATGCCAAAGATAGTGTCCAAACACCTCTTAGTGCCTAATGCCTATTATTCTATAGAATAGTTAACTAGTTGCAGGGATCAATACATTCATTTACTACCTCTGTTATTAGGTTTGATCTAATATGTGAATGATATTTTATGAATTAAATTAAACTACATAATTAATTTTAATACTGTATTCTGTATTGTACATTGATTGTTGTATATATGTATTGTATTTGTAAATGTATTAACTTAATTTACAACAATAAAGAAACCAATAATTATAATTTTTTATTTTATTAGGCATTTTGACAGAAAAGTTTTCTTCATCAGGCACTTCACAAAAGTAAATACAAAAAAACTAATTTGTTTACATTTTTTTTAAATGTTCTGAAATATGAGATTTTAATACTAAGCTGTCTTGTTTAGTTTAGTCAATCTTCATCTTCAATTATGTATTGTATATACATTTTCTGTTGTTACATGTAAAAGCGAGTTAGATTTGTATCAGGTCTGTAAAAATAAACTGTTACATAGGTTTAAATATGTTTTATCGTCATTTAAAATTTTTTATTTAAATTTGAATGTAAACTGTTTAAGGGAATACTCGCCATCCCAGCTGATAGCTTCTGGAGCAATGCGTGAGTTTGTCAAGTTTCATGTGTGGAATCATTCCCTGTATTACGTATGGTACCAAGTTTCAATCATTAATTCAAAATATAATGTTCATACCTTCTGCGATATACAGATCGTAGTCCCCAGCCACGATAGACAGTCTGGAAGGCTTCAGCTCCCAGACACAATGTGCGGCAGTTATTACCCAGTAAGGAGACAGCACGGCACCTCCACAGATGTGGCGTGATCTCGATCCGGACACCAGCTGTAGGGATACTTGCCAGGGAAACTCCGCTGTAACACAGACCTCGGGTCAGAACAGTGATGTTTCATCAAAAATTTATTTTGTTTTTCTGGAATTGGTTTTAAGGCCAATTCCCTGGTTTCTTCCTGAGAATAACCTCTTTTCCGAAGCCAGGCCAAACGTTTTCTGGCGGCTCCACCTAGTTTAGGTAGTTTTGGGAGCGGCCTTTTGGCTTTTGCTTCCTCTTCCTTTTGGTGTTCGCCCTCCAGTATGGCGTCTTCTTCATCAGTGTCGACTCCAGCTGAGTCGGAGGTTTGAGGACTTCTACTAGGAAGTCCGCCTGTTTTTTGAGTTTGTTCGGGACAGCTTGGGTCAGAACCCATCACTAGTCTCTCTATGTTTTGTGGGTTTTCATCCACTTTTTGAGAGCTACAAGAGCTCTCTGGTTTATTTTCATTTTTTTGTATTTCTTTACATGGGACAATGCTTAGGGTGACCTTTAGATCTCCGCTACTCGTGGGAACAAAATGAGTAAAGTGATGAAGTTAGAAGAGATAAGATATTAAATGAAGCCATACACACCTGGTAGAGCGTTAGCACCACCTACAATCCGTGGATCCTGAACCGAGCCTCTCCTTCCGCAGGATGGGTCACTGCAACACCAGACAACATGTGAACTTAGTGTTAACTTACAGCACTCACAAGAAGTTGAAAATGAAATTATTTACAGCAACTCACTACTATACTATTACTAATGTACTACTATAAATTAAACTAGGATTAGATAGCAGGTCTTCCAAAATGATGAAGCTAGTAGTGATTGGTAACTTCCTACAGTAAAACTGAGCTATTGTGGTCGTTATGTAGTAAAATGCAAAACCTAAAAGTATGAAATGTCACCGATCCTTTAGAACACATTTTGAACTCTTTCCAGACGAAATACTACAAGTAAACATGCATGGGTGTACAATTACTATGTTACTCTTGAGACAGTTATGGAGAAAATTTAGTTTACTAAATAACTATAGAAAATAAATTAAAAATAAATATAGTAACTTGAGATAGCATAGTATCTATTAAGCATTTGTATGTAATTTAGGGAGATATAATAGATTGTGACTTTTAATAGATGTTTCAAGAAATGAAAGATAATACCTTAAGTACTCCACTTCAAAACAATGAAATAACCCAGTTGGTTATTAACCGAGTTTTATAAATTTGGATTTTGTAATTAAATTTCCTAAAAAATAAACTATAATAACTATAACTGTATTGTTATGCATAGTTTTTTAAGATATTTACTGTTAAGTTTTTAAGTAGGGCACCATTTAAAATTGTAGTTTTGTAAAACTGTGATATATTTCTTTCTGTATTTGGGTTCTTAGGTTATAAAACTACTCGTATATACTAAATTTTCAATTTATTGTTACAAGTCTTCCTCAATCTAAAAAATGTTATTGGAAAAAACAAAATGTGGCTATTTGGGTACTTATTGAGTTGTAGAATGTTTAAATACGGGATTTTTATTTGTTTTTGGTCTGGGAATATTGCCTGACAAAATTGATAGAGCTTGAGTGAATTCCAAATTTTTTTTGCACACTGAAGGGATCTAGGAAACTATAAGAGGTACAGCAAAGATTAAATGGACAAAGATGTGCGTAATAATAAGACCAACAAATGAATGTGGTCAAGTTGATTTTTTGTTATATTGTTCATCACTCGTTGCGTTTAAAAAATTGATTTTGGTCAAAAATTTCAAACTGTTACTGCTCTCTTATCTGCATGAGATTTCTTATAGTTTTTAAA
>NW_025778500.1:0-70173 GCF_021130785.1 Homalodisca vitripennis | reverse complement strand
TGAATTCTGCCCTGTACACAGTCTTTTGGAAGGATGGGACATTTTTCTGGGGCCACAGCGTGCTGTGTGGAAAGTGAAGACGTCTTAGGTAAGTGGCATTCATTTCATTATTTAAACCCTTTCCTCTCTATTTACACTTTGCCCCTTACTATGCACTGTTGTTGTTAAAGTACTTACAATTTGATCCCAACATATATATTTGATGTTAAAGCCAAAAAACTTGTAATAAATATTATTCCACTTTAAACAACTAAATGTACCTAACCATAGCAGTACATACAAATGGGACATGAAGATTTTTGTTCTATATATGTTATAAGGAAGTTATCTTGTGCAGGTATTCTCATAAGAAAACATAAAACTTTTAAGACCGTATTTTAAAATATTTGCGCAATACGAAGTTCAAAGGGGAGTTGACTGTTGGAATATGGAAGGTTTGTTATAAAGTTGTAGGTTCGCTTTATCCGTTAAAACAATATCAACATGTTATTGTTCCAAGCGTAAAGGGACCAATATATGTCATTGTCTAAGTTTATTCTAGCTATTATTATAGGCCATTAATAAAAAAAATGCATTAATCTACCAATGAAATTTTTTTTTAATACTGAAATGAACAGAGTTATAAATACTGTATAGCAAGAAAACTTTCCACGTTTACTATACCAGTAATGAAACATTTAAAGGAAACGGTAACAGTATTACTATGCATTTTAATCAATATAACAAATAAAGATATTTTTCATACTCAAAGTGTACTGCTCCAAACCACATGTCTCACTGCACATATCATTCCACTATGATGTCAACTTCATCGGGGTATTCCATGACGTTCCATTGACGGCCAGCCTCTGACACCTAAGATATTAGAAATACCCACATCCACACCGTATTCAAGTCTTTCTACGACATATTTATAACGGATGACAGATGACTAAGAACACGTGTAAGGATCAGTTATATTGCAGACGTCTATCATCTTAATCTGTGGCAAACATTTGTTACAGTAAATCTCTCGCCAGATGTGAGTTGGCTAACTCTCACATGTCGGTGTAGTGTCCAGGCCTCTTCCTCTGCGATAATCTATGGGCACAACCCCTGTTTGATGGAACTTAATGCGAAAAAAGCTAGATTCAATCTGTACTAATAGCTTTGTTATTAAAACAAGTGAAATATACTGATGATTCAACAGCACAAATTCATACATTATTGCACATTTCCACACCGTTTTTAGGTATGCGAAAATACATTTTTTATAACTCATAAACAATAAGTATAAGACGAGTTTATTCTATAAAGTTAATGCTTTTAATTACCTTAATAACAGAGATCTCTAAAATCAGCTGGCACACAATTTATTATTCAAAACATGTTTCAGATCTCGGTTTTCGCATTGTTTGTAAAATACGATTGCGCACCGGAAAACGACAACTAGAGGTGAAAAAATGTTATTTGAGACCGAACCAGAAGTTGAGATCCTGTAGTTAATGTCAGTCTCAATAACGTTTGGAGGATTGTTTTAGGTTATAAAGTTTATATATATAGTTTGGCTGTATTACCTCAAACACGCAAAAATGATTTTTATGGCAATAAGAAATGTATCGAATGGATCATATACCAGTCTTAATGTGACGTAAGTTGTTATTTAACACTGGACTTTTGTGCTATACTAAGTCAGCGAATGTGGATTTTGATTGGAGTAAAACTTTATTACAGATAATGTTTGTTGCGATACAAGTTGTGGAGTACTTCTATATTGTTAATATATATAACTTAGAACTACATATTCTCATCTTGTTTGCATATCGATATTAAATCAATGAATAAGTAATGCATAATAGCTTCAATACTTATATGAGCTGTTTTCAAGTTTCCAAGTGTTACACGTTTGAACTACCCCAGGTTGGGTGTTATTTAGAAAGACAAACACAATATCTGCTTTCCTCAACGAAAATTCACTATTAATACATACACCGTAAACATACAGGGAGTACGTCAACCGTGAAATATGTAGCCGCAGGTGGGAAGGCTAATTGAATATGTAATGCACTTCAACTTTCCCCCCACATTTTACCTCATTGTAACGCAGTCAGTCACTCTCTCGCTTGATCAGATCTCTCTCATATGAATTATTTGACAATTGTTTAACTACTTGGAAAATGAGGTGTAAGAGATTCGTAGTATATACAATGTTTTTAACTGTCTCCTGCTGTAGAATAAACTATATTTTTTGGATGTTAATATATTGCTAGTTCAGGTGTAAAAGTCAGTGTGACCACTGCGTATTATTGAAATCCTTACACAGAGCCTTAAGTACACACGTCACAATAGAAATTGTAGGGGGCTAGTCGTTCAAAATGGATACCTATTTTGATTCTATTACATGTATGTATATATAAAACTTAAATATTTTATATTATTTTTGGGCCATTTACTTCTAACTACTGATATGAGGTGGTTGCACATCTACAGTGGCATGCAGTCCGAAAACATTATGAAAAGCCCTAGACGCCAATGAGGATTATTACGTTTCTAAGGATCTTAATAAGTTGTTATGAAATATGAAAGTATAAATGTCTTGGTCTTGGAGTTAATTTTCTCCATTACAGTAAAAATAATTACACTCACCTACTTACTTATAATTACCATTACTTTACAATACGTTACTCATTATTCATAGTAAAACCGTTTATAGTTGTTGTTATGCATTCGTATAATTAATTACACATTTTAAATTTGATCAGTCAGGCTAAAAACTACAAAAAGAAAAAAACAGTTAGTGGACCTGAAATATTAAGTAATGAAAACATTTAAGAATAACATTAGAACGTCCTTATTATAAGTGTAGCATAGAGTTCTCCCTTGAAAATGATAAATAATTATCAAAAGAGCCTTTTAAAACGTGATCCCAGTAATATCACAAATGTGTTACGTAAAGTATGATAATTGGATATTTGATACCAAATCACACTAAATCAAGTGAACAGTAACTAAACAAAAATTGGGAATGAATATTACTTGGTTATTAGATTAATACGCATACTTATTTTTAATTCTAACAATACTATTCGTTTTCAACATACTTTCATAGGACAAAATACCATCTGTCGTAAATTGTGCTGAAATAATTATTACAATTTGTAGTATTACCTAGTTTGCTGTAGGAGGTAAGTAAGTTGGTAAGTCATTTTAAAAAGATACTTGCACACTACTGCCACCTACAGCAAACTTAGGAAATACTACCATCATAATTAATTCAGCACCTTACGAAATATGGTATTTTGTTCATGCAAGGTTTTTGTAACGTGTGGAGTAAAAATATGTAGGGCGTATTATTTTAATATCCAAGTATGCAATATTTAATTATATCCCAATTTATTCTAATCCTGTCCACTTGATTTAGTGTGAGGTCGTACCTTACATACTTTCACATTGTTTGTGATATTAATAGGATGACATTTTAAAAGACTATTTTAAAGATCTTTTCAGGGGTGAACTATATTATACTCTTTTATTAAAAGACGTTGTGAAATAGTTTCATTATTTAGTTTTTGCATTATTTAATATAATTATCTAACTTATTTCTTTTTGTAGTTTTAGCCTGATTGATCACATATAAAATGCGTAATTAATTAACCGAATACTAATGAGTATTTATTGTCAATAATGAGGGTGTAGTTAAATGTAATTACTTTTCTACTTAATATTATATGGAGAAACTGAACCTCTACACATTTATACTCGGTGAACATCATGTGAATGTGAATAACGCAGCTGTCAGGATGAGATAAAGGTGTAATCCCACACATCCCAGGCGGGCTGTGGCTGTGAATCAGTATAAGGGAACATGTATTTCCTCCTCTCTTGTCTTTTTCTCTGTTTACAATTGTGTTTTCGTTACAAATAAAACAATGTAGAAGTACACCCTACCAACTGTCATAACATGCTTTGCTACAGTTTCATGCAAATTTTCAAACCTATAGCTCACTTCTATCTCGTCCTTCAAGTACATAGAAAGAAAATCACGCAAATGAAGTTCACATGAAAATGACGTATCATAAAACTCATACTTATAATAATGAAGTTTTATACAAACTTTAAAATCTGCCTATGAAGTTTTTCTTGAAATTGTCCTCCCCAAATGCCTCTTTCTGATTGTTTTTGATTACATTGGGTTTTAATATCAGTCATCAAATAATAGACTTCTACTCACTAAGTCACACCATAAAATAATATTGCATGTGATGGGGTATTCAGGCTACGGTTTTTTATATGCTACATGTTTTTAATCTGTTATGGTTGTGTCGTGTTCGTTTACAAATTTATTTATTCTCTTCGTATACGTAAAACTATCGTGTCATGCATAATTACAATAATTTATAATAGATGATTGTATTTTAACCACTTTACACCCCACAATACCACACTTAATGCTGGAATGTTTAAAAAACTACTGTACCAAGCTATGTATGGTCTAGTCCAGTTTAGTATTGGCGGTAAGGGATCTAAAGTTTCTGCTGAACAAAACTTTCATCCCTGCTCTTTCTGGACCGAGAGGATTGTAGACACAATTTTTGCTACACTCGTCCTCATACCTAAAACAGAAAACTCCATCTCGGATATCAGGAACCTTCTTTAATATGTTTAATATCAATTAAAATAAATGAGGAGAATGTTAGCTGCTCCCACACTAAGTCGTTAAGCAATTGAATTTGCTTGATGCAATAAAATAATAATGTAGGTCAATTGATTACTAAAATGGAAAAAAAACAAATTTACATAATAATCCTATAGATCATTGTTGGTTTATACAACTTTTTTGAAATTGAGAATCAATTAAAATTATCATGTTTAAGGATAACATCCTTAATCAGATATTTTGATCTCTGCAAATGTTCAAAAAGTGACTTTTTACTTTTTGAGTCTCATGCTGAATGCAGCTTATTCTGAAAAAAAGCTTGTGGTATGATTACTAGTAAACACTCTCAAAGTAAACAGTTTTGAAGCGAATGTTAAAGTGTTAAAACAACAGTAACATTGTTGGCGGTAGAAACAGAGATGGGATGTCTGTTGGCGGCTAAACGTCATTAACCCTGTCAAAGATTTATGTTTAATCTGATGTCTCCGTTCAATTTTTGGGAGTCATTGTGCTACATAATGTACTCACGGATGGTGGTTTTATTTGACATGTTTTTTTCTAAATGTTTTTGGTACATTTTTTCCCAAATACTACAGTTTCAAATGTTTTTGTCCTACTCCAAAATTACTATTAATAAATGCCTATATTATATGATAAATGTAATAATTTGGGGGTATTAGCGTAATATTTTGTATGGCTTCATCATAGATTTTACTGATAACAAAGTGTTCAAAACTCGTTTTGTTAAAAGGTCATTTCGAACTGAATAAACCTTCACTGTAGACAAATATTTTGAATTTTTACTTTATAAATCCTATCTTAAATATACTGCAAACAAACATTATTTATTTTTTATTTCCTCTTGCCTATTCGGATCCTCCAAACAGGGGGCGTCAATCTAATTTATTAATAATTATTCGTCCTCATAGTAACTATCAATAATAATTTAGTAATTAATTTAAGCATTCCACTTCTAGAAATTTCCCGAAAGTTTTATGAGAATTAATTAGCCTCCTTCCATTTCTCGCCACGATAAATGCCAATATTAATGGAGATAATTTTATGACGACTTTACGCCATTGATCCTATGCGTCGAAACAACTTTGTATAATGTGTAAAGGTAGCAGTACCCCATGTGTCGTGAAGGAGGTTTCACCAAGCCTGCGTTCTGCACCTTCTTTCATTCTTGAGATCTTGAGATTCCAGTGGAAAGAGACAAAAATATATACAAAAAAATAACTGTTTACATCCTCCAGGAACACAAAAGAGAGGTGTGTTAGCATAATAAGCTTCAATGATGGTCATCAAAATTCTGTGATTTTAAATGCATCATATAGAACACACGTTTTCTATATAGAAAAATAAGCAGTGAATGCAAATACATAGTCAGAGACTTAATCCTTATGTATCTTTACATTTAAGGTTTTTTATTATAAAGATTCTATTGACAGTTGTGGTTTGTTTTGTTTTAGATCTGAAGTGTAAGATTTGCGATTCTCTGAGGCGTGATCGAAGGATTGTGGAAGGTTTTTATGTATCTTACTAAGTATTTAAGGTTGCAAACCATGCTTTTAAATAACGTATATTTCTCAACAGAATTAAAATATGTTTTCATTCCTAAAATGCGTTTTAAAATAATTATTGTTGCCTGGTTTTGATGTAACATCCAAATCCTTATAGATTAGTATTTAATAAGTTTAGAAAAAAATCACACACACGACACAATATTGGTGGATTGATTACCTACGAAGAATTCACTATCACAAGCATGAATATAGAATCTTTAGATCATTAATTTTATGTGGAAGATATTTATTTTCAGTTGATGTCAGTGTGCTGATAAAAAATTCCCCTAAGTGTCACTGGAAGATATTCCTTTCTTAACCACATCATCCATATTTTAGTGAAAAAATGTACAAGATAGTGTTTTGAAACTTTTAGTTTTTGGAGTAGATTTGACCTAAGTAAATTTTATAAATGACATGATTCCTTTGCAAATTATTACAACATATGGTTTTGAAGGTTCTTAGAAACCTTCAGTTATTCTTCAATTGTTTTTTAACTTACATGTTAAGTAAGTGCCTTAAGGCACACTTAAAATACAACATGTTTTATAATATTTGTTCAGTACTTTCTGAAAGTGTTGTGTTCCTTTAATTCCTATTAAGTGTAGATTTAAAATCAGAGTAAAGTAAAATACCTCATGTATCATGCTTTGATATATTTTCTTTGCTTTAGTTACTTCAAAAAACTGACAAATCCATTACTAATAGCAATATACTCTAAGGAGGCAGTTGTTTACTTAGGATTTGAAGGGTAAAGTGCAAATCTTTTTGAGGTTTAAAAAAGTCTTAAGTATTTTTAAATTTTGGTTTTTATATAGACTATATGATACACAAATTGTGTTTGAAGAATAATTAAAAGTTAAGTGCATAAACAAAGTAAATATGTGACAAAATTTGCAAGCAAAAACATCTGCATGTGATGGACGACACGACAACTGAGAGTGGAGATTAAGGCATGTGGAAGTGGTATGGGAGGAGGCGAGGGGTGATACCATTTATTTTGCGTATTGTGGCATCAGCTGCGCCCGGAGGTCATCACTGGGCGAATATTTCTTACTAAAGGTTATACACGAAGTTGCCAGTATCGAAGGAAACGCCTACACACAATATTTTGCAATAATAATTCATGTACACACATAAATATAATACAAAAATTACACATGTTTCCGTAACTCTGGCGCGTTGTTTCAAAATAAAAACTTATATAAAAACTATATATATATATATATATATATATATATATATATATTACTTACTCTTACTTACTCTTATATATTTTATTATATTATATATTATTATTTATCTTCATGGTTAATTGTGATCATTTTGTGAGTATTTTGTGCATACTCGCGTATAGCAATATCTTACTGGTTTTAATAAATAAATAAATAATAAAAATGCCTTTATTTCTTAAGCGTCTCTCAGTAAATAGCTGTTTTTCAGAATACCTTACATCATAACTACTTAATAACTACTTATCAACTAAAAAACAATAACATACATTACAACACACAAACTAAAACAAAGATTACAAAAAACGCTATAAATTAAACATTTTTAAGGCAAGTCAAATACAAAAATGAAAATTATGTCAATACAATACATAAAAGTTCTAAAATATATAAAAAGCTTATAAATACGAACTAATATAACTAAATCATTACTTAATATGCAAATCCTTTATTAACATCTTAGTTGTTGCTGTTATATAATATTTTCATTTTAGTTTTAAACATGCTAACAACATAACACGTTATGGTGTCAGGGAGGTAATTATACAAGGTCGGGGCCAAAGTAGGTGAATCCTTTCCCCCCGACCTCAAGCCGCACTTGAGGAAAATGAAAGCTTTCTGTCGGTGGGTTCTCCTTTGAGTGATCTCTTCTCGATACGACAGTTTGTGTCCAAGATACCGAGGCTCTCCAAGACATAAGACTTTGTGAGTCATGCAGTTTATCAGGACCCTGCATACGTGTTCCATTGGGGCCATCCCGATTTTTTCTCTTAAGTTTTAGTTTACAATATAATAAAATTTCTAGTACTGGGCCTAATACCATGATCAGCCTCATGTTTACTAAAACATTATTGCTCATAGGAAGTTTGGTAAAACCAGCTTTACATATCCCAAAGGACTTAAATTTATCTACATATATTATAATCAACTCGTGTATTTTGCACCTTGCTTTATGGAAAATAATGAAGATTGCTTTAGAGGACAGATTTTAGCGAGTGGGAACAGTAATAATTAGCTGAGCGAAAGCGAAGTTATCACTTTGGGGCCTGGAAAAATTTAAATATTTGGAGTCTCTCCACGCAGGATATAGATCACTAATTGAAGTACAAATTTTAAGTTTTTACAATGTCATTTTTCTACGAGCAACACGAAGTTCAATAATGGTGAGCGTATCTCCATGGATATTTGCTGAGCGTTAGCAAAGTCAAATGTTTCTAGAGATGACTCAAGAGAGAAATGAGCTATAGACTAATTTAAAAATATTTTGCTTTCACTCAGTGGGCTTGGGATGGTGAAAATTCTTTTTATGTCTTTCTTTCCATATGTCTGTAATCAGCAGGATACCTATGGAACGAAATGTCCCATATACTTTAAATTTGGTTTGAAGCTTCATTTACATATACCTAACTAAACTCGATTTTCAATATGGTGCATACGTATCCATGAAACTTGCTGAGGACTAGCAAAGTATAACTTTTCGCAGGTTATCTGGAGAAAAGGAATGAGCTATAAAATCACTCAAAATATTCAGAATAACTTGGAATATAGCTTACATTCAGTAGGCAAGCGAAATTGTTCTTATGTCTGTTTGTCTGTCTTACGCTAGATATTTGGAAATTTGCTCTTAAGGTTTTGGACGAAACTTCATTTCTAAATACGTAAAATCGTTTTAAGAAATGGTTCTTACAAGTCAATGCATTTTGGCTGAGCGTTAGCAATGGTCATTACTTAAGGGTAAATCTCAAAAAGGAATTGCGTTACATATTTGGTACTTTAGATAAACTAAATTTCCACATAAGTAAGGCCAAGTTTCATATCCATCAATGAGAATTGGCTGAGGCTTAGTAAAGACTATTAATTAGGGAAATATCTGTAAATTTAATTTTATTACAGCCTTATTTATAAATAGGCAAGATCTAGTACGGTAATAGAGGTAGATATATCGAGCATGAATTTAGGCTATGTGCTTGAAGTTCCGATAAAGCTCTTATTTTCACATAGTCCAGATCGATATCCCTTCAAAGGATTATCCTCATCTGGACAGGATGGCGTCAAGGGTTCTTCAAAGAGAGTAGTTTTAGGTGGACAGAAGTCCTCCTAGTATTAAATTGAAATTACCTCTAGACTCCGTATTAGAAGTAGGTGCAGTGAACTTTTAAATTCTAAAGTATTAAAGTGAAACTCCAGGTTGGTAATTCACCACTGTCAAGTGACACTACTGAAAATATGATGTGAAGTATGAAAATACTCTGACAGTTAATGAATTTTAAAAACCATTTTCATAAAAGAAAGACATTAATACCCTTTTTCAACACTCTTGCGGCATTGGCTTTACCTCCTCACTGACAGACGGGCCATTAGCCAAGAGGCGTTTACTTAGTGTAAAATACAAATAATTCTCTCTCTCTGAACCAGAAGTGTTCATACACGTGCAATGCCTGCAAAAGTGCTTGCACAGCCTTGCATAACTGCTACTTTAATAATTGCGGTGATGTGTACAACAGTATCGATATAAACTCAACTAACATTTCTTTAGTAAAAGGTGTACTATTTAAATTAACTGTAAAAACTTGTTAATGTAAATTAAACTCTCTACAGTAACATCATAGTAAGAAATATCTGCATTTTTACTGCTTACAGCAATTGAATTTTAAACTCTCTAAGTCAAATTGTAATTGAGTACCATAAAGATAACGTTATCAATACAATTAAAAGTAAAACATAGAATACACCTCATGTATCGTGGAAATATCCATAGTTAACGATATAGCATACTAAGTATAATATAACACCTTATAAAACATTAATTGAATTAACAAACCTCTAAACAGAATTAGTTGAAATGAAAACTTAAAATTTATAAGTGAAACGAAAGCGATATATATATATATATATATATATATATATATATATATATATATAATATTAATAGTTTTATCTTTATAATACTTACATATTATATGTTCTTAAACATTATAACAATATCCCTGACATAATAAATCAAGTTTACAGTAATACTATACTGAATATGGTTTTAAGATATAGGCTGGTCTTTCACGACAATCTCAAGAAGGTAACAGTTGTCACTACGTTATAATGTTCCACGAGAACAGCCTTAATTCACCATAAGGCTAGCGGTCAGCACGTCGTGAAATCTTGTTATCTCAAGGAGCTCATGGTTAATTTCTCAAGAGAATTTCGCTCATCCATTGACTCTAACCTAGACCCTGGAGGCGCGTATTGATTCTGTGGTGTGGTTGTACTCTCTGGATTGTACTCCCTCGCGACAGCTTCGAATTTGATATATTCATCTTCATCGTCATATTGTTGTAAAGACCTATATAATATTTCTCTCACCTCCAGGTGATTGTGCTACTTCACCACAGATCCCCTACTTTTAAGATTCAATTACATTGTATTTGGCTGTATCTGTCACATATGCGTTAAAATAATCAAACTAACATATAACCGGAAGACCTAATACCTGTTAAACTACTTTTATTTACATTACTTAAATTTGTATTGTAAGCTGAATTTAATTTCAATAAACATTGAATCACAAAAAATTACTTGCTCTGCCGGGACTCGAACCCGTATCTCTCACTTGCGGGTGAGTGTGCCACCACTACACCACTTACTTTTTACGATTCAATTATATTTTCAGTTTTTACAAGTATGAGTATTCCGACTTCTAATAGATGAGGCATTGGGGTGTAATTTAGTGGATATGATCATGAGTTGCTCTAGTATAATTTTAATAGTAACTAATCAAAAATTTTAAATTATGTATTAAGGTTAAATTAGTATATAGACTAATTTTAGTAATAATTAAAGTAAAATAAATTTAAAAAAATTGTTTCCTGCTAAAATTATACTAGAGCTGCTTATGATCATGTCCACTAAATTACACTCTAATGTTTTACCTATTTAAAGTGGGAATACTCATAGTTTCAGAATCTGAAAATCTGGTCTATTAAGAGGAATATTAATAGAAATGGCCTACCTTTGTATATAGATGTATCCCATTTACGATTGGCCTCTTGTCAGTTGTCAGTGGTTGCTTGTTCAGTGAAGACCTATTTTGTGACCTATATTCTTTATTTCTGTTTTAATAAGTAGTGTTTTTAAGTGAATGATATAGTGATAGCTATGGAGCAGTGTTTGTTATGATTTATGGTATACCGTATCACAACACATTGGTATCCTCGTCATGTATTATTTAAGGCTGTGTGGGAAATTTACTTCATGAAAAGTAATATTCTTTAAATATATTACTTGATTTGTTTAGGGTGTTAGTAAAACCAGCACTTTATTTACTGATTTAGATCATAGGACCATGCTAAATTCTACTGCACCTATATTTTATTTGTTAGGAGTTATATATTCATAATCATGTTTTGTTGCAAATGGACAAGGCATTCTCATTCAATTGGTTTAGAATTGAATATTGATCAAATTATAGATAATTTTAGTCATCCAAGAGACTCCAGTTACTGTGTATAAAGTAAATAAGGTACCTACTGTTATAGTCAGATATACATAGTATCACTCTAATGTATGTTTTATACTACTTCTATGTTCATTATTGCACACAATTAATAAAGTAGAAGTAAAAAATGTACTATGTTTTTACTGGATCCTGAACCGTGCTAGTAAACAGTTATGTACTAGTGACTTTTTTTACAGTTTCGTGTGAAAATATAAACAACAAACTTCTGTAGTAACATACGTTGAACCTGGAATCAATAGAAATAGCCGTTCATTAGAGTGCTTGTTGTATTATAATACGATTTATATCTTGGCAAGGTTGAAGGACTGCTAACCTCCAAAGTACAGAATTCCCTCCAGCTCCAAAATTTACTGGGGAGCCGATGTATGCCGAGACGTTTACGAGTCCATAGAGCCGCGATCTGCCGGATAGAGTTGGTCTCCTCACCGTAGGTCTCGGCCACCACGAATTCCAGGGAGTGGAAAGCGGACCAGCGTTCAGCTCGGCCACAGCTAGGCTGATGGCCCCCAAAATGGTCAGGCCAGATAAGAATGTTTTAAGCCCCAAGCAGAGAAAAGATAAATTGTGCGTCTTAATAAGTAATAGGCGTCAATAACGTCAAATTTAATTCTTAGACACGCACCATCATTGGATTCATTCGTTTCTCTTTATAAATGAGATACATGCAAAATTTACAGATGAAATTATTCTTGTGATATCTAGCCACGTAATACATTATAATGGGTGACATAGAAGTAAATAAATAATATGAGTCTACAGAATAATAAGTCACTAAAAACAGGGCTGGATATATCTATAAGCTTAAGGACCTATAAATTACTGTAGCAGATTTCGGGGGGTGGTGGTATGCTGTGGGGGAGAAACATCTCAAATATGTGATACATAACGATCCTGTCAAAGCCTGCTCGGTATTTTGGGGGGTGGTCCAGAAGTCAACTTCAACCCGCTGTCACCAATGTTAGAGAAGGCTTCGTATCCTTCACCTGATATGTTATAATAAGATGATTAACTTTATTTTATGATTATTGAGCCAAATAAAGTTATAAGAAAATGCTGGGTGCTTAAAAAGTAATTATTTAAACAACTTATGAAACATTTTTTTCTGTAATTAGCTCTTTGAATCATCTGTCATATATGCCAAATATCAAGTTCGACAAGCCGTTCTAAAATTAAAAATGTAATAAGCGAAATTACCAAATTAGTCTGTTTGTGTAATTCTTCAGTTTTTAAAGTTTGAATATAATATTTGTTTGTCTCTGGCCATGAATAAAATCTAAGAAGGTTTGCAGAGAGTCCGGTTACACTTTCTAATTGATCATTCCTGTTTCGTATACCGCTAAGAAGAGCAGTATTTGTACGTTTCAGGAGGCAAAAAAATTATACCATTGATCGCGTACTATAGAATTAAACCTGTTTTCAAATCCGCCTCTAACTAAATAATCTCTTAAGTGCTACATATTTGTTATGTCACATAGTAACATTTCGTATGCTTGTACTCTGTTTACTTACACACTTATTTATTCTATTACTTTTCTCGATGGCATTATAATTAGCCATAAGAAGATACAAAAATATTCATTAAACGCCCAGCTAAACATTTTAGAGTGACAAACACCATGATCAAACCCATTAGTGCCTATATGGAAATGAAGCTTAATGCAAACTATTAAGATAATAGTATAAGTCAGTTAATTTTTTAGATATCTTGTAGACAGACAGAAATAACCAAATAATTTTTTCACGTTTTGCCATCGTTAACGCTCATCCAAAAAATGAACCACCCTAACCCCGTATGATTAATAGACGCGCGAAAGAATAACGATCCAAGTTCCACGCTAAATTACGAGTGTGTTAAATGCTATACCGCAAGCCACCTGTCGCAACTATATATTATCCTTTTGTTTCTCCAGGCTTTGTTCCGGCTGAAGAACTCTTCACGATTTCTCAAAGCACTGGATTAAAATAATTGCGCCTTTTTAGTAATTGAAAAAATCTATGCAATTGCCTAAAATATAAATATTTTCTAAATGGATAAATATTCAAACAAACTAAATAGTTTGACTGCGTGTTATCATTCCATTTTACAAAAAAGTTAACCTATATGTTATTGATCGCTTATGAGGTGATGTAAGTTCTATTTCTGTCGGTTACTAGGGCTTAAAGGTTAATTACTAAATAAGGTTATCAGCAGGTTTCACATCTATTTAACAAGTATTATATTTAAAATGAACTTGACGACAGAGTAGAACTATTGCAGAAGAAGAGGCGATTGCTTTTGGATATAAAAACTGTTGATAGTTACTGGGACCTTATTCATTTGTATATCCTATATAATTATGTATTTGTATTAACTTTATGCGAAAGATGATTAGATAACATTGATATATTTTTGTTCGGTTAAAGTGTTGCGCTGCAATTTTGTTTGATTTAGGTAAAAGTTTCTGTCACAAATCAAAACATCCCCTGACAGCTGCACAGCATAACCTCCACACAGACAGAACAGAGTTGAAGATTAAAAGTTTCTCAAATTATATAAATCAATAATTTTATTATTTGATATTTCATTTATTCTACCCGCGTTTTTTCTTAATACTAAAGATTCGCTCCTTTTTGTCTTATACGCGATCTACCGAAGGTCTCAGTCCATATGAGTATGCAGACGGATTAGGCCTTAAAAGCCATTTTGTAAAACGTCACAAGACAAGGTATAAGCGCTTTATTATACGGTAATTTAAATAGGTTGTATCTGGGAAATTTGGCAATTGTGTTCCCTTTTCTGGGAAATAAATAGGAAGGAGATAGATGAGCTGCAAGGACATTAAATGCTTTCAACGGAAAAATTGTCATCCGTATAAGGTTTATGCAATTTTGAACCTTCTAATGGGATGTGGATAGTGTGTTTAAATATACTTAGAAGTTATACGGATAAATGTGAAAATTTTAAAATTTATATTACATTGCATAATGAATATAAATAAATATTTAATGACTATAATAGACATTTGAATATAGAGAACGTATTTCTTTTATTTTAATACAAGTAAGTGATTTTTTTATATTAAAACTAAACCTTAAAGAGGTATTTTTCTTAAACAGTATTAGAGTTCTTTACAATTTTAAAACTAGATTATTTTCATTTAATTTTGAGTTATAACTATACTAAGTCTTAAATAATTTTTTATAATCCTCGCCGTGGAAATTAATAAGAAAATTTAGTATTTATGTACTAATTTATAAAAAATTTAATTTTTGAACTAAAAACTGTACCTGACATGAAAATTTGCAAAACTGTTATGAATTTTATTGAATGAACAGAGTTACATATACTTTCTTGTTTTAGTATATCTCTCCATTGTTATTCTATTGTAATAATAAGTGAGTTACTGAATAGAATAACATATAAAATAATCAAATTCAAAATTAATATATATATACACTTAATATATATATATGCTAAAATGTTAAGACTGCTTTATTATAAAATATGTTATGTAGTTTTAAAACTTCCTTTGTTAACTTTTAAAGATATAGAGTAATAATTATAACTCTATAACGTTTAATTAAACAGATTTACCTTTGCAAGTGTTTGATGTTGTAATACCATTATAACGATTTGCAGTCGTTGAGATAATTGGCATTATCTGTTAGAGGATTAAAGTATGCAGGATTAAAGGTCAGTAAGAGAGTTTTAAACTGTTTTGTAATTCATTGACTTTCTTTGTGGTTTATTCCATTACTTATCTGTAGTCACATTATTTAATTGTTAATTAATACCTGTATGAGTTCTTTAATCTTGAATATGCACCATTGAATGAAATATGTATAACATGGATTTGACCCAGAAATGGAGTATCGACTTCCCGGATGCTTCTGTATAAATATCTAAACTGTTTGTTCTTCTCAGATAGTCTGTGGATTTGTCAATAATTCAAAATCTACCGGCACTCGTACTGGAACGGAACTCAAACTATTTTTGCAATTTCTTGTAATAGTAAACATCATTGATTAATTAGCCATAAAAGAATATGAGCCGTTACGTAGTAGAATATGCTAACTACTTTGTAACTTGAAATTATTAATAGAATGATTTTATAAAAACAGATTTTCAATACGGAATTTTTTAAAACATAAACTTCATTGATATAATAGAGCAGTTTGGCCTTACGAGGTTTATGTTAAATATAAGATTGGTATTGGCCGTCTACAAGATTCTTGGACCTGATATAAGAGTAAATATGTAGTCACTATCTGTGACAGGATCTGAAGCCTTTCACTTCCTCGGGAATTGGTGATATTTTATTTCCGTGGCTGGGTAAGTGAAGCTTGTTTCGGTAGCTTTAATTTGCATAAATTATTTGTAGCATATTGTAACCTAAAAATATGTTTAATGTCCTATGCATTCAAAACAGGTTAAGAATTTATACATAGGTAGTCATGGCATTCTGTTATTTAAAAATTAAACATCTTACAAGTTTTAAAAATTATTGTGTACATAATTTAATGTTGAAACACCAATAAAATTATTATTACTAATCAGTGCTCGATTACAGTACATTTAATTAATAGTATAGTTATTAGTATTTTTAAAGGTAAAGTAAAACACTTATTTAGTTTTCCTGTACTTATTATTACAATTTTTAAATTTTGGAACAGGAAATCATTATAATTTGTACACTCACATCGTATATATGATAATTAGATAATATATACAATAAAACAGCAGCAAATTATACAAATAGATAACTGAAACTATTTAAGGGGAGCACTTCGCCCTATCTTCGTAATGTTAACATAGGTACACTTATCTCAAGAACTACTTGAGGTATCTTCATAATTCTTTATTTTTTTTCATTTAAAGAGGGCTTCTAGGGGAACACGTGGAACCAAAAAAAAAAAAATTTTTTTGGCATATACCCTAAAAGTTATATATTTTTGTTTTAAAACGCTTGTCAAAAACCTATATAAATATGTGTATATGTATGTATATAAATATTGAACTCAGTGAAATGTGATGTTTTTAGTGGTTCCACATATGTAAAACAGTGCTACAAACATACAAAAAAAATTTCATATTCCTACCATTTGTAGTTTTTGAGAAAAATGTACTTTTGTATTGAAAACCGCAACTTTCGGAAAAACACAAAAAAAACGGAAAAAAAAATACTGCTTTATTACCTTTTTCAGTACATTCCAGGTGCATAGGCTGGCTGATCTCCTTCCTGCTCCTCATATTCATCCTCCAGACTTCTTTTTAGTAAGTTTTCTTCTGTCTAATTTTTTTCTCTATATCTTCTTGAGCTTTCTCTGCCTTCCAAATTCGCCGCCGGTCAAGCTTTTTCATTGCTGTAATAAAATGCTGCCCTGGTGACACTCCTATTTCTTGAAATACTTTGCATTTGCCAATGTAGCCATCATTAAAAGCTGTAACAGCTTCATATATGCCAAATTTCAAAGTTTTAATCTCCACAAATGTTCTTTTAGGTATGTAGGTCCAAATGACATTGTTGAGGGACTCATTGGGATTTTGAGTTTGAGTTTTTCCCCTTAGTACATTTGCCCAGTAGAGTTGGATTGGCTAGATCTTGAAAAATAGGTTTAATAAATGTCATTAGGTTTTCAGGCAAGTGAAAATGGCTGCCATGATCATAGTTTTCATTGGATTTTACGGCTTTGCGGTACTTACAACAACCAGGTTTCTTCATCATCTGGACATAGTCCATGTTGAGGCCTTTCATTAGAAGACATCACATGGAAAAACTCTGCCCAAATGGCTTTTTTCATGTCTTTCAAACAGAGTTTGTGTTGCGTCTAATTGCCAATCCGTAGTATTTTTGGAGCTGAATAATGGCAGAATCTGTTAGCTTGTTCTTGCCGCCAAGTCGTGAGCCGTCAGGGAGTGTTTTAGTCTTAGCTTTTAGATTTTTTTAATCTCGATCCCATCCGTTTCTGGACATGGCCTATGCATTCTATCTTTGTTATGGCAGTATCACCATAGGGCTTGGCTTCGCATACACTGGAGTACGCCTTGCTGTCTCCATCACCAAGGTATTCAAGGTAACGAGCCTCATACAATGCCTGCGAGCGCTGAAAAATTGCGACTGCTCCAGCAACTTCCATGGCTCCACTAGAACCTTCAAAGTTTGCGATACAGCCATCACCATGCGTGTTGTTTAGTCTATTAGTGCATCTGCAATATTTAGATAAAATCTCTCGATGTCTAGGACCTTACCGGTTGATAAAGATGTCACTGATACCACTCCATTTAGTGAAAGGTGACCCCGCTTCTGCCATGAGCCATCAGCAGCTATAGCGAGGTCTCTGCAACCATCATTATCCGATACAGCTTCTTGCACAGCACTTTGCATTGACTTCTTACACACTAACTCAGCAATTGAACCCAAGTAATGCTCATGTTCATGATATCTCAAAGGCGGAGGTGTAAGATTCATAAAAGCGCAAATTTTCTCCGCAGCCACTCTACCTTTGCCTATGTTACGCATAGCATAAACCAAACGAAGATTTAGGTCATAAAATGTGTTAGGCCTATCAGACTTTGCTTCATTCTGATTAGTGTTAGGCCTGACTAATTCAGAGTTTGTCACAGTAATAGTGTTTTCACAATCAGAACAGCTGACTATAATTTTTGATGCTAGGCCCTACAATGTGTTTTACTTTGTAAACAAGTTGGCCATGGCAATTTTTTTACACACTGAAACGTTTACTAAGAGCCTCATTCAACAATCCTATATTAACTATACAGTTTTCAGACTCATCATTTTCATTCAATTGGTACTGTTTCAAAAAAGGACTGACCTTCTTAGAAGATTGCACTTTGAGGTCTTGGCCTATCCACATTTGGAGTATTGGTACCACCTCGATTGTTACTTGATCCTGAGAAACTAGGCCTAGGACTAGTTGGAGGGTTATGTTGATTTCCTTTGAAAAACGCGTTTCTTGAAAGCAGGCTTTGAACGTGGCATTATAAAATTCACTACACTTATAACAAAAAATACTCAGAACTCTCCACTAAACTCACAAAAAAACCATAATCATTTACGTAATTTTCACTCTCTAAAACAGAAATGTCAGTAACCAAAACATGTATGCTACCTAGGTTATAAGCAATGGTTATAAAACAGATGTTTTGTTGGTTAGTGTAAGTTGTTGACATAACAAACTGTCACTCACTGCCAACCAAATCATGAACATGACTGCAACGAAGTAGTACTATAACAGCACCATTCAAAGTGTGACTGCTACAGGCCCGAAACTGCCTGCAGGCCTATTTAAAAAAAATATTTTCGGACACTTCTAGTCATCATAAAAAAAATTTAATACCACCATTGTTATCGGGAAATTCCAAACTTTAATAAAAAAAAAAAAAAAAAAATTTGTAATTTTTGAGATTTTTTACGAAGTGCTCCCCTTAATATAAATAATTTTAAATATCAAACGAAATCTATATAGTTACATGATTAATTACTGTTTCATAGCAAGAGATAAATGCACATGTTATTCTAGATAAAAATGTGTTGATTCTAGAATAGCCCGAAAATTGTAATATTTGGTTCCATTAAACCTTAAGTGCGACGAGATGCATTCCATTAGAACAGGATTGAGTTACATTGTTGTCCAGGCCTGTTCACCATAAAGCATGACAATTCATCTAATGTTTCATTACATCAGGAATAATTGATTAATGCAATTAAATATAATTTGATTAATTTTTGTTTATATCTGTCCTTACACAAAAATATTTTTATATATAGAATTATTCAATATCCCCCAGAAAAAATATTACATACATCTCAAAATATCTTAAATGCCTGATTATGATACTTATTTTTGTAAATGAACCAGTTTCGAAAGGTATTACTATTTCATGTTATTTAATTAAATTAAAAATTAAAATTTCCAGAAACTTTGTGGTTTCACTTAATTGTTTTACTACTGAAGCACGAAGAATAAACAGTAGTTTTGTAAAATACGTAATCAGTGTCATGAACTATCACTAATATATAGTAAAGGAAAACAAAAGAGAAAAGTTTTAGCAAGAATGATATTATGATATCATATTGATAATGATGATATTGATATTATGATAGTTTTTGTATTCTAATGCATTTATCATGTTTCCCTACTGAATAAAAGTCTTGTTCTGATTTCTGATGATAGCGGGCCATACAAATGTTCCACATGGGTGGAAATGCAATTTTGCTCTCTATATTAGCTGTTTTATTAGGGTAGGAATTCAATTCGGTGGGCTATATTAGTTGTTCCATTAGAGTGGGAATCCAATTCGGTAAGCTATACTAGCTGTTCCATTAGGGTGGGAATTCAATTCGGTGGACTTTAATAGGGAGGGAAAACAAATAGGCATTGATTATTCCATTTAAATAACAATGAGGCTGGTTTCTTTATATAACATTTAAACTCCAGTCAGAAGATGATTTACTAGAAATTTTGCTTGAGAGAAATTTGGATTTTGAAATTTCTCTTCTCCAAAAAGTCTCTTGAGAGAGGAAAAGGAAAGTCCATAAAGCATTTAGCAAGTCTTAAAATATTCTAAATCGTTTAGTAATATGAAAAATATGCATTTTCACGCAGTGCGTTTTGTGCTATGATGGTTTTTAAACATTACCTAAGCATTACCTATTTCATTTAACATTTTCTGTTCTCTGAGAAAAAGAAGTTGAGAAATTAGAAATTGTACTTCTCCTAAAAGTAGCTTTATGCTGCTTCTGGATTGGTGAAGTTGGATTTGAGGATATTCTGTCAGAATCCATGAGGATGGATTTTGGGCATCTCAGTCGAGTGTCCTTGGAAGAAGGGGGAGCTAGCTCTGTACCTGTCTCTCCAGTCGGGAAGGGGTGGCACAGCTTTATGTCTAGGATAGCACAGCCCTTAACACATCACCTAGGGAGCCCTACCAACTAAAACATACATCTACCACAGTAGACTAAACCTATTGATCTACTTTTGCACCCCAATATATCGACATTTGTGGTTGGTAATGTGAAGCTCCTGATCGTACAAAATATTGAAGTGACAATAAATTTTCGCTCTGCCCAGTATAGGTTAAACTGGAAGGTAAAGACCAGCCAGAAGTGAGGCCTCGTTTAGACTGAATATTCCTGACTATTTAAGTATATACAGTTTTCCATGGTATCTTCATAAACCAATCAAAATTAAAACACAGACCTCTTCTACTGAATAGAGGAGCCGTACTTATTTAGTCCTCCCACTGAGATAAACGTGATTTTTCGAACTTGAGTTAATGCATCTACTAATGCATTCCCAACTGCCATTCTTTAAAAGGCTGTTAATTTTATTGCACATAATAATATAGGTTGCCAACCAAGCTACCTATATAATAAGTGAATGAAAAATAGTTTTAGATTACACATTTGAATGGGCATTTGTGTTTAAATGTAATGTAATTGTAATGTGTATAATTAATTTTTAATTAAAATTATAGCACAATAACTGTTTTAATAGCTATTACGTTTTTAGCAAAAATAAATAATGATTTTATGACATTTTTCTCCAAATTAACTGAAAAATGCCAGTTTAATGTTTATAATGGCTTGAACATAAAATATTTCAATAAACGAAACAAAGAAAAGTTCTCATATTTCCATAGTGAATTATACATTTGGGCAGATATATCCATCTTGTGTCATACCTATTTAAAAGTTTTAAGATTTAAAGTTTGTTATTGGCGACGAAAATTTGAACAGGATATCAGGATTTTGGGATTTTTTGCCTTCGTTATATCTTCCAGGTTAGAATCTATTATCTTCGTCAGGGGGGGGAGGTATTAGTGCATACAGAAATGAAAAACAGTAAAGAAAAGAAGGGACGGAAAAGGTTTCAAACATAACCAAAAGCTGCCTGGAGCCTAGTCCAGGAGTATCGAAGAGTATCCAAGGAGAATTCAAGAGTATCCACTTTCATCCGTCCTGGTGTGATGTGTGATTGTGTTTCTCGTACTCGTGACCTGTGCTCTGGACTTATATTCTCTGCAGTGACAACGCATGGACCACACTCCAGTCAGGTTTTGGGTATGTCTGAACCCTTTTTTCTTCCCTTTTCTCTTCCTTATTTTCTTCTTTCTGTTCTTTATTATTGTATTTACTAACACATCCCCCACCTGACGAAGAGGATAGATTGCAATCCTCGAAACGTCATGTTATACCTTTTGGAATATATAACGGTGGTAAAAGTCCGAAATTCTGTTAACTGTAGAATTATGAAACAGTTTAATATGATCAACAATGAAAAATAAGTAAGTTTTTGCGCTACCATTGCATTACATGTTCTATTATCACACTGTAAGATCATAGCAAAACATCTCTGTATAAATAAACAAACCTAGAGAAGAAAATGTGAGGCAAGGAATTACGACTTCTCATGTTATCTTACTTAATTAAGTTTAGAATTAGCATTTTTACCTTGTTCATTAGAGCTAACATTGAAATACCTTAAACACGAATGTCCTTTGCATTTTGATGTTGTTTTGTATACAGCTATTGTGTTTTATTTTACACTCGATCTGTGTTATACACTTTTACATTATATTATCGTAGAATAACTTTGTGATGCTACAAATGCTATAAAGACATGCCTTTATTGTACTTAATAACTCTGCTATAATATCAGTATAACATAATAAATACATTAACTAATTGTTATTCCTAGCCTTTAGTACGGCTTGAGGTTCAGAAAGGTAAATAAAAGAAAAACTAATCATATGATCAAATACAAGCAGATCACGATAAGATAACATTATAGCACGATTTTAAATAATGAAATACGCCTGGGCAAGCAAAATCGAGAAAATGAGTTGCAATATTAATAATATACACATATATACCGGAGATCTAAATGGCATATATCTATGTAATAATGTGACATGGGTGATATGTTTTCTTATCTAATATATATACGGTATAAAATAATTATTTGAGTTGCCTTATATTGTTTTACTAGCTCGATAATTGGAATGGTTTTCATTTAAAACAATATATTTTTAGTTTATAAAAAGTGTTAAAAATAATACTTCCAGCTCAGTCTTAAGAGTTAGGTATATTTTGTAACAACTGAAGTATTATTAATTTATTCTCATGGTATTTCAACTTATATACCGAAAGCCAATCAAGATACAAAAATGCTTTTAACACAAAGTTAAGAAATACTATAAGCATTCCAGAGCAGTTTTAGTTTTCCTCTATGTTCATAAACAATGGTGTTGGGAAAGGTTGAATGGTCACCATAATAAAACGAAGCAGAGTATCTAGCGCTTCATAAATGTCGCCAAGACATTAAAAATTAAATTATGTACCTTGTTTTAACTTGTTTGTTCTTTTTTGTGACGGTTACCGTTTCCACAAGCCGCGTTATATAGAATATATAAAATTTTAAAGGGAAAAGGGGATGGTTTTGTGATCTGGGGGTTATATTCGGTGGAGCTGTGCAGATATGATCGGTAAGTGATACAACGACAGCGGTTTGAATAAACTGATTTTTTTAATACAGAATTTACGTGATAAACACACAAAAAGACAGATAGAAAATCAAATAATATATGACTTTACTTAACATAATATTTCAGACTTATTATATCATGATATACTATGCTTTTTGAACTTAGGTAGAGTGATATCTGAACGCCCTGTATAATTTGAACATTCCAGATGGTGACGAGAAAAATTTCAAAAGTGAATTCTTGTTAACTTTGCTAATAAACATTGAAAAAACAACTTTCATTGTTATAGGTTTTTCAAATATTTCATAAAATTTTTATATAATGGTTGTACAAAGGTTATACAACTGTGTGACCCCAATGCAGTGAATGCAATATGAAAAACATAGTCTCTGACTGTTTATAACCAAAGTTTTCCATTTTCAATTTATTACGCCTTGAAGGCTATCTATCCCATTCAAAGTTTCATTGTGGGCGCACTTATCCTGAAGATTGCTGAAACAACCCTTATAAATTATTTAAATATTGTTCTCTGTTCCTGTACAGCGTACATTAAGGATCAAACTTACGAATTAATGTCTACATTATTTCTTTAGGTTAATTAATTATCAGAAATGTTCAAAGGGCTGTGTCATGGCCATTAATTTCAAATATATTAATTTTAAAAAATAATTGGAAAGCAATATAAGGCATAGTTTGAAAATAAATGACAATGCATTATGTTTAAATTTATTTAGCGTTTAATTTCAGCACATTTTTATAGAGTACTGCACTTAAATTTTATTCTAAGTTGTAAAAACCTTTCGGAGTTTTATTACTTTTATCAGTGCAACATATCAACTCTATACTTCTTTGTGCAACACCATGAGTGGTGTTTTGATTTTTAGCAAAACCAATGAATTTTATATAATTTTTAGCATAAATATATATGAATATAAAGTAAAAGTATACATTAAATATAGAACAAGCCGTATATTATTCTGTATCGATATTTAGAGAAGTGTTCGATCTACATAAAGAGCAGTTTTAGGGACTATTCTAATTTTCAATTTATAATTTAAAGTTCATACAAACAACAGATTCCAACCTAAGTATCTCAATAATTAAATTAAAATTCACTGTATTGTTCAATACTAATATTAAGACACTGAAAAAATTTTTTGTAAATATATAATATACTGTACATGTAAACGGGAATTTTTAAAATAAAAATCTCCAAAACTTGTCACACTATATTTTTCTTTTAAAATAAATTTTAACTTGTATATCTTACTATTTTTAATGACTTATACTATAGAAGAATTTTACTGGTAAAATTTATAAATGAAACCACATGAATAGTGAGATAGAAAATACCTCTTGAAAATTAAATGTTAAGACTGGCTAGATGCCAATAGCGCAGCGTGGCTACTGCTTTGGTGGTGATCGTTAAGCGATCATGTACCTGCAAGCAGCCCGCCTGCCAGACCATTGGTGGTAGTTCTTTATTTACTGTTTACTTTAAATAAATGTACATTATTTTGGGGATGCATTGGCATAAAACTGGGACCTGCAATGTTTGAATTTACAATGTCATTCTGTGTTCTAATTCAGATATTGTTGCTGGCTAACCTACCAAGAAACCAGGAGGCATCAATTGTATTCATGTAACAGTCAAGATATTCACAATCAACAATCCCTAACACATATTTTTTTCTAAACGTCTATTGTCTCTATTGTCTCATTTGTGGCGGTAACAAACATGCGATATGATGTTGATGATAATTTAAGTTTACAAAAAAATAACGCAATATATGGTGATAAAAGGCTACAAAATATCAGAACACAACAGTTTTTGTTCGAACGTAATGTAATATATTTGGATTTTAAATATTCCTATAATCTCATGGAAAATGGAACATATGTAATGGATTGTAAAAAGTATGAGCTATTAAGCAAAGTAATTGAATACTTTTCGCCATGGACCGCGGCCACTAAATTCAACTCTACTCTCCGTTTAAATCACGAACAAAACGTGTAATATATCTTCACTTTATTCGACTTATTTATTTTCTTAACATACGGATGTTCTATAATACAAAATATATATATAAGATTATTTTCATTAGATTTTAAACTACTGAACGAGTATACTAGATTTAAGTACTCATTTTATAGTATAGACCTATATGAAATAACCTTAGTTGTTTAAGAATTATTTGTGCTGTTATCGATTTATCTTACATTATCAGTACCATACCTCCTTTCGTGAGCAATTATTGTGATTTAATAATTAATAACGACCTACCTGACCAACATTATTCCAATTTATGAATATATAATATCAACACATATAACTTCTTTATTAAAATTTGTTATTGACGATGGAAGGTTTGATAGGATAACAGGAATAGAACTGAGTTACGGAATCCCGCAGGGATCCATCCTCAGTCCTGAGCTTTTCCTGCTATACGTCAATGATGTAAAATCATCGCTTATGCATGGAAAATAAGTACAGTTTGCCGATGATACGACTCTCTTTTTCGGTGCAATATCAAATGAAGTTTTGGAACAACAGGCTTTTTTTGACGTCAACAACTGTGTCCAATATTTCCAAAGCCTCAATCTTACATCAAAAATCTTTTAAACCAACGTTTTGAATATTGCCTTGCGCACTGCGGGCAACCAGTGTGGGCCTGCAATTTTGTTCGATGACTCCACACTGAAAGAAGTCAGCTCGTCGAAATTCCTATGAATGCACCTTGATCAAGGGCTGACTTGGAATGAGCATATTGACTATGTTTGCGCCAAAGTCTGCTCAGGTATTTTTGGTCTGAGATCTTTAGCAAAATACTGCCCGAGTCATTTACTGATTACGGCGTATTATGGAGTGATTTACCCCCATCTGGCCTACGGAGTGGTCCTTTGGGGAACTTACGTAAACACAAAGTTTCAAAGAGCATTCAGACTCTAAAAAAAGCAATCGAATAATCGTCAAAATCAAATTTAGAGTCGTGCAAGGAAGCTTTCAAGAAATTGTAGCTACTGACTCTGCCGTGCCTCTAAATTTAGGTAATATTTTTGTTTTGTATGATTAAATGTGCCCTAACCAGAGGCTGAGACGTACACATGTATGAGACACGTGGTAGAGCAAACTACCGAACTGGAAGACACAGAACGGTAGTTTATGAACGCCTGCCCTCGCAGGCGGTTTTCATTTTCTCAACAGACTGCCCAATTCAATTAAGACGTTCCAACGCCCAAGGCGTTAATGACTCGCCTTAAAAGCTTCTTGGTGTCACAAGCATTCTATAATACAGATGAGTTTTTGGCATTCGACTGAGAGACCGCCCAATTAAAAAACTGATTCCGCTTTACTAAGTGGGTTGTATTGGCGATGTATGAACGAGGCGTAACTGTGAAACTTTATGTGTGAGTGTGTATTGTTCTATGAGTGTCAGATATTTAAAAATTCAATGACGTTTGCAATACAATGTAAGAATTGTCGATGCAATAAAAAAAAATTGATTTGATTTGGATCTCGCCCTTTTGCCATCGTTTTATGTTACAAAAGGTATAACACAACGTTTCGAGGATTGGAACCTGTCCGATTCGACAGGTAGGGGAGATATTAGTACATTCAAAAGTAAAGAATAGAAAGAAGAAAAGTAGGGAAAGAAAACGGTTCAAACATACCCATAAGCTGCTTGAAGTCTACTCCAGGCGTTGTTCCGAGCACAAGTCACGAGTACCTATATATATATATATATATATAAAACCTTGTTTTCTCATATAACTTTTCGATCCCGACAATTCATTTTATTTACATCATAGAACCTTTCCTCCTGTTTCCATATTTTAAAAGCGTCAACATTTTGTTACTATTTAATTTCATTTTTATATAAATTAGTCCACTTAACTTTAATTAAACCCCAAATTATAATCAACAGCATCCGCACATCATCCTAGTGGATCGTAATTGAACCTTTGATCGTCCCACGTCACACCCTGTTGGATAACACCATCTGAGGAATCGGATATATGATCATCCGACCACGAGCAGCACTGCCACATTATGCCTATCTGTGAGACAGTTCCTTTACTATAATTATCTGATTTCTTTCCATTTATTAAAAAAGTATTGATTCCCCCACCTAAAAGCACAAAGCCACAATTATTTTCAATTGAAGTCATACCTAATTAAATCTTGCATGCTTTTATTAATTCCAAAGTTATATTAACCCTACTCAACTTATTCCATTTATCAAGTGGAATTGTTTCTGTACCTATATTATTATTAACATAACTCAGTATTAATACATTACAACCATTTTTTTCAAAAATGTATTGCTTCTTTTTTTACTTCGAAGAAAATAAAATGTATAGGCTCCATTTTTCAATTTAAGTACATACATACTATTCCATAAGGGAATTGAACTTATAACGATTGTAAATTATTAAAATTATGAGAAAACATAATAATTATGATCAAAAAATACATTTTAAAAGATGGAAAGTGATGGAAAACAACCCCGAAGCCGCTATAAGGTCATATACAACTATTTCCATACCTATTACATTTTTTATTCTTATCCCTCTGATTTAAAAATATGTAAACACTGTAAAAAGTTTACTTTGGTTTTTAATAACAATATTTTGTACTATTAATAATATAAAAAATGTAGACATATTTTAGTATTTCGATGCAAAGACTACTCCTTTCACCACTTTTTTACTTTTGGCTCGGCTATGGGTATATCTGCAGGAATAACTAATGTTAGTTTCTTGGCAAATCACATTATTTTCACAAGCAGGATAGTTTCATCTTGGCATCAGAGATCTAACATGAGGTACACTTTACTAACAAAGTCCTCTAACAAACTTGATTTTCGCTATAAAATAATGAGACCACTTAAATGAAACCATCACATTTATGACGTCACCGCCGCGAATCTAAACGCATTTAAATGTGGAATACGCGATCATAAAAAAGTTCATATAACCATATGCCCGGAAACGCTTCGTTAGCGAGTTACGCCTAGCGAAAGATTTCGCCCGGATTTCAGAACCCTTGGTGAAGTCAGGCCGTATAAAAATGGTAAAGGTAGTTACAAAGATACAAATACGATTGTTTTTTATGTTTTTATATCTGCCAAATTTATTCAAATTCGTCCCAGAGCTTTAAATGCAATACTTTTAGAGATATCTTACGTAAAACACAAGAATTGGTGCAAAGAAATAACACATTTTTGTGTTTAACGTAAGATTACTTCCATAAATGTTAAATAAAGGTCATTTTTTTCTTAAACAGATTTGTAGAAGAACATTTAATTCTGAAAAGATTCATGTGAATTACTTTGGAAAAAAATTAATAATAGGTATTGAAATTTAGCTTTATTTAAAAATAAAACAGACGCACAAAAATGCATATTCTTATTTGCATAAAATATTAACTAATGTTTAGGTTGTGAGTAACAGCTGATCATTTATTCAACACTTTTTATCGTCATATTTTCTTTGCAAAGGTTGGCAATATCAGCTGATCAACAATTAAGTTCATGAAGTAATATTTGAATAACCTTTATGGAGGTTTTTGTATTGTGGCGTGTGAAGATTGTATTTTGTGAGATCCTGTGATTATTTGGAAATATTTTATACAAGTGTATAAACTATTTTATTAAATATTTATTTTTAAAATATTTTATTAAATATTTTATTTTTAAAATATTTTATTAAATATTTTTTATAAAAGTGTATGTAATTATCTTAGTAAATAATGGCAGATAATGTAAATGGTATGTATTCGTTTGAAGAGTATACGGACATGATACTGATTTACGGCAAAGTTAACAAGAATGGTTTAACTGCAGTTCAGGAATATCGTGATACTTTTCCACATCGAAGAACACCTGATCGCAAAACATTTGAAGCTGTGGAGAGACGAATTAGAGAAACTGGTAGCTTTAAACCGAAGCGAATAGATACTGGTCGTCAACGTAGCGCAAGGAACTATAATAATGAACAAGCAATAATAAATGCTGTAGAATTATCACCAACCACAAGCACCAGACGATTATCGCGTCAGTTAAATATTTGCCAGTCAAGCGTATGGCGGACACTTCATGAAGCACAGTTGTACTCATTCCATATAACACGTGTTCAAGACTTATTACCGCAAGATCTTAATAAACGGAAGATGTTCTGCCGCTGGTTAAGAAGAAATTGTTTACGACATCAGTATTTTCTTCGGCGTATTCTCGTTACTGATGAATCCTGTTTTACTAGAAATGGAATTGTAAATTTTCGTAATACCCATACTTGGGCGTACGACAACCCACATGAAACTGCGATGAGGCATTTTCAACATACATTTTCAGTCAATGTATGGCTTGGTGTTCTGGGTGATAATTTGATTGGTCCATTTTTCCTCCCTAATCGACTTAATGGAGTAGCGTACTTAAATTTTTTTAAGAACAAACCTGCCTACCCTCTTGGAAGATATTCCTGTTCAAAACAGAATAAATGCATGGTTTATGCACGACGGAGCACCTCCACATTTTTCTAATGATGTGAAAAACTATTTAAATGATACATACGGTAGACAATGGATTGGTCGAAATGGACCAGTAAAATGGCCACCACGTTCTCCTGACCTCACGCCAGCAGACTTTTTCTTATGGGGTTGGATGAAGTCAATTGTTTATTCAAAACGGATTAACACCATAGAGGAGTTACGTAATCGCATTACAGAGGCGGCAGAAACTATCAAGAATGCTCCAAACGTTATGAAACGCGCTAGAAAAGAGTGGATTCGTCGTGCGAAAACGTGCATTGCTAACAACGGAGGACACTTTGAGCAACTATTATAGGTGATTATTACAGTTTTATAAAGGTAAATACATTTTATGTTAATGTTCAGTCTAGAATAAATGATCAGCTGTTACTCACAACTTAAACATTAGTTAATATTTTATGCAGATAAGAATATGGATTTTTGTGCGTCTGTTTTATTTTTAAATAAAGCTAAATTTTAATACCTATTATTAATTTTTTCCTAAGTAATTCACATGAATCTTTTCAGAATTAAATGTTCTACAAATCTGTTCAAGAAAAAATTGACCTTTATGTAACATTTATGAAAGTAATCTTACGTTAAACACAAAAATGTGTTATTTCTTTGCACCAATTCTTGTGTTTTACGTAAGATATCTCTGAACGTATTGCATTTACAGCTCTGGGACGAATTTGAATAAATTTGTCAGATATAAAAACATAAAAAACAATCGTATTTGTATCTTTGTAACTACCTTTACCATTTTTATACGGCCTGACTTCACCAAGGGTTCTGAAATCCGGGCGAAATCTTTCGCTAGGCGTAACTCGCTAACGAAGCGTTTCCGGGCATATGGTTATATGAACTTTTTTACTTGTTTTTTAGCTACAGAATAAGCTCCAGAGAGATTGCCGTTTAGTTTTGAATCACCCTGTATACATGAGATTACATATATTCTCATCGTGTATGCATATCTATTAAATCAATGAATAAGTAATGTATAATAGCTTCAAAACTTATGTGAGCTGTTTTGAAGTTTGTTTTCAAGAACCATTTATCATCTACGCACCCATAGACAATGAATGGTTGCATATTAAAATTCCATAAAGGAACTGACTAACAGTTGGTACATATTCATATCTCCATATCCTGTCAGAACGTTGCTAATGTCAAGGAGCAAACTGAATAAACATGAAATATAGCATTTCTACAAGGAAACCTATTATTTTTAACTGGTTATCTATAGTATGTACCTTTATCTATTAGTTTCAAATGCTGAAAAAATATTAAATTTTCAAATTTTTATCAGTTCAATCAACTAAGATTACAGTTACTGATAAAACTATGATATTTACCTCCACCCACTATACTGTTTTATAAGAGCGTACTTTAATTAAAATTGTAACATGAACTGAAAGACACCATATACACCATATAAAGATTGGTTGTAGCCTGACCGCTTACTACAATTGTAGGATGTTTTATTTGTAGGAAAACACAGAACACCTGCCGACTAAAAGTCAACTGACACCTTTCATCAGACGGATTTAATAAGTGCCTACTCCCTACAGATAACTACATTTATATACTCTAGTTTCAAATTTTGCTATATTGTGTACATAACGATTGCCGATAACTATTGAGTGTGGTTCAGTGATTGGTCAGTCAGTGTAGACCTATTGTGACCTGTAGTATCCTGCAGTTCGGCTTTAATAATTAGCGTTTTCTTTTTATTAGGTTCATATTTAGATATGGGGTTTACACACAACATTGTGTCGTGATTGCTTACTTATGCTTGTTACAACACTATGGTTATGATTTGTTTATTTTTAAGCCAGATTGTAGTTATATCCTAGGTTAGTTATCCACATGAGATAGATATCAGATAGCAGATATCGAAACGGGGTTTTATTGAAACACTGTATAGATCAAAATTGCCGTAATTGTATGTTGAATATATCGATAAAAGAGGATGTTTGTATATACAGTATGACATTGATAGACTCAGAAGTTATTTGACTGATAATTATGAAAATGTGTGTGCATATGCGTGTTTCCTAGGAAAAGGTTTATATGCTATGGTCATCACTGTATCTCGCCGCCAGGCGGCGTTGCAAAAGATAAAAGTTTTAAAGCGTCTGCAAATTAGAAAATCCAATTTAACGATAGTTACGTATATTAAATAGCCAAAAACTATTCGAAGGCGCAAAGTTATGATGTATGTTTGTTCTTCAAATAAATTTCTCATTAAACTTAAGGCTTGAGTGATAGATCATTTTATAATACAGTACATGTTTAATTTATATATATATATATAGTGATTGTATAAGTTAACTTGAATTCTTTACGTATCAAGTTTTAAAGGGTAAATATGGTACACGTTTGAACTACCCCAGGTTGGTGTTATTAGAAAGACAAACACAATATCTGCTTTCCTCAACGAAATTTCACTATTAATACATCGACCGTAAACATACAGGGGGGACGTCACCCGTGAATATGTAGCCGCAGGTGGGAAGGCTAATTGAATATGTAATGCACTTCACTTTCCCTCAAATTTACCTCATTGTAACGCAGTCAGTCACTCTCTCGCTTGATCAGATCTCTCTCATATGAATTATTTGACAATTGTTTAACTGCTTGGAAATGAGGTGTAAGAAATTCGTAATATATACAATGTTTTTAACTGTCTCCTACTTAGAATAAACGATATATTTTTGGTTGTAATATATTGCTAGTTCAGGTGTAAAAGTCAGTGGTAACACTGCGTATTATTGAATCCTTACACAGAGCCTTAAGTACACACGTCACGATAGAGTTGTAGGAGCTAGTCGTCAAAATGGGTACTTATTTTGATTATATTACATGTATATATATATACAATTCTTTTATATTTTATATTATTTTTGGCCATTTACTTGTAACTACTGATATAAGACTGCACATCTACAGTGGCATGCAGTCCGCAAACATTATGAAAGCCCTAGACACCAGTGAGGATTATTACGTTTCTAAGGATTTTAATAAGTTTTTATGAAATATGAAAGTATAAATGTATTGGTCTTGGAGTTCAGTTTCTCCATACAGTAAAATAATTAAACTTACCTACACACTCATTACTTTACAATACGTAATCATTACTCATAGTAAAACGTTTATAATTATTGTTATGCATTCGAATAATTAATTTCACATTTTAAATTTTTCTATATATTTTAAAAAATCAGGCTAACACAAAAAAAATCAAACAGTTAGTGACCTGAAATATTAACTAATGAAACATTTTAAGAATACAGCACAACGTCCTTATTATAAGTGTAGTATAGAGTTCTCACTTGAAAATGATGGAACACCTTAATCTTCAAAATAGCCTTTTAAAACGTGATCCTATTAATATCACAAAAATGAAAGCACGTAGAGTATGATAGTTCCATATTTAATACCAAATTATACTAACTCCAATGGACATAATTGACAAAATTTGGAATGAATATTACTTGGATATTAGATTAATACGCATACATATTTTTATTCCACAATACTATTTGTTACAAAATACTTGCAAGGACAAAATACCATATCTCGTAATGAGCTGAAATAATTACGACAGTAGTATTTCCTAGTTCGTTGTAGCAGGCAGTAGTGTGGAAGTATCCTTTTTAAATTACTTACCAAACCGAACGCTCCTACGATAAGTGATAGTCTCTGGAACAAATTTAAATGCTCTTTAGAATTTAGGAATAATTTGAAATGAAATTCTCTGCAACAGTCCATGGAGAGATTTGCTACTTAGAGCAACACATGAAGTATCTTAGATCAGAGCCTACGAATAATAAAGTCGAATTCTGTAGCCTTTATAGAATCTACGCTAAAGATCATTCATTAATCAACGTTGGGGTTGTCTCTTATTATTCAGTTTTAAATACACTTCACTTGATGCAATGGAGTTTGCCATCTTGCCCTGATATCAAAAATATAGATCAATTTAAAGCCTACTTCGGTCAAAAGCATATAAATCCGCTGCTAATAATCTACTTTGTTATATAAAATAAATACGGGCGTTCCTTCTATCATTCAATAGACCATTGGTGCTAAATATCATCACTGTAAGTCAAACGGTTCTCGATATAATGTCTTCCGACGTACTAAAATGACTTATTATTATTTTAATCATCTAAAATTAAATTTGCATGCCTACTTTATGGGACACCCACTTTTATACCTTTCCTTGTACCCAAGAAATTAGGTCTTGAAAAGTAAGGATGTAAGTAATAAGGATATTTGTATACCTGATAAAGAACACTGAATGGCCTTGCTTCGAATCTCTGTTCACTAAAGGGACATAATATCGTCCTATTTACTTGGGATTTATACTAGGTCTACTTAGCTAGCATTTATATACATTTGTATATAGGCCTAACTAATGGTATCGCATATCTGTTTAGTGGAAACATACACGACTAACACCATGTGTTTCTCTCATAAAAAATACATTCGTGTCTGGTGCTTCTTGAATAAGTTTGTAATGACCATCGGCTCACTGCATTTGTTACTTTGTAATCAGAGCGAATGGTTCATTGATTCATGTTAATGTCCGGTTCCTCCGTTTTTTATCCTTAAACTGCTGTAAATATGATGTTCGAATGATGAAGCGAATGTAAACTAATTTTGAGAACCTAAAAGAAACTAAACGGTTTGATTTCCAAACTACTGCCACCTACAGCAAACTTAGGAAATACTACCATCATAATTATTTCAGCACATTACGGAAGGTGGTATTTTGTCCATGGAAGTATTTTGTAACGTGTAGTAATGTGGAATAAAAATATTTAGTTGTATTATTTTAACATCCAAGTACACAATATTAATTCAATCCCAATTTATTCTAAATCTGTCCACTTGATTTAGTGTGATATCGTAACTTACATACATTTACATTTGTGATATTAATAGTATGGCATTTTAAAAGACTATTTTGAAGATATTTTTAAGGGCGAACTCTGTCATACTCTTATAATAAAGCCGTTGTGAATTATTTTCATTATTTAATTTCTGCATTATACTAAATGTTAATATACAAAATGTTTTGTTTTTATTATGATGACCTTAAATATTCTCGAACTCATAAGATTTAAGTAGATACTGGTGGAAATTAAAACTGCACCTTTTTAGAAATATTCAGGTTTATTAAATCAATCCAAATTTCAATTATTAACCTTGTATTCCACCAATGAAATGTTTTGCACAATAGTTTAAAATTACTACTACTTCCCTTAGGCAAGGCACTTTCGATTTAACATGGACTCACTGTCCTCCAAATACGTGTGTATAAAAATATAAAATAAAATAATAATCTTGAATAAATTTGTATGAAATAAAATAAATAGGCTTCTTCTCAAAACTAATAAAATAAAAATTATAAACTTCTTTAAAATAAAATTCTCAAACAAATCTAAACAGTTCTCAACAGGAATTTTTTCACAAGTTCCTACAGGATATGGTGCAGCACCTGCAGCTCTTAATTTTAACTAGAATCCCTATAATTTCAATTAAATTTTTACGTTTGACTTTAAATAAATAACTCCTTTACAATTTAGATATATATTAGTCCACACTCAACAGAATTTGATCGTTAATTTCAAATTTCAATTCCAATTTCAAATTAATTCACTTCTTAAATTTTCAAATTTCAAATTTAGAAAAATTTAATAATTCAGTCAAAAGTACTTAGCTCTTTGGTCGTGAAGGTCTTGGAGTTTGGTATTAAAATAATCTATACCATCGGATCCTACGCCCGACACTACTTTTAAACTCGCACTAAAGACATTACTCTATCGCTTCTCAACTCGGAATGGAAGCAGAGCGTGGTTTCTCGGCCTGCCCGACTACGCTCCTGTTCCTGCAGGCCTGTTTAACTCTCTCAACGCAGGTTCGCCGCCTAACCAAAGATAGAGTCCATTGTAAACTATTGTTTAGCAATCACTGCCATCAAGTCAGGTCTAGACCAGATTCCAAGCGCGTCGTGCCTGCCGCTGGATTACAATATAAATTTACTATTTTTTATTCCCTATCCATTTACAATTCTAAAATAAAATTTTATTTATTAATTTTTTTATTTTTATCTAAAATATACCATGTAATTGGTATACACACCCCCCCTTAAAGCGCTTGGTATCTGCCAAGTTTAATACTTAAGTCTAAGAAATTTATCTCACATCCTTTAGAAATTGTATTTCCACCTAGCCTTTAACATGCATCATAAAATCTACAAAACCCTTTTTTTTATTTATACTATTTGTTTTAATTTATTTTTGATAATAGTTGTAAGAAGTGGCAGCATACAAGTTGTCAAGTTATTTTAACCAAGCGTTAATTATTATAAATTCTTTTTAAAAGAGTCCATACATTATTAGATTGTTTTTGAAAACTTAAACAATTAAGTTCCCCAATAGAAACCTTGACCTAAACTATGGCAAATATTAAGAGTCCAATTGCCACCTACCTTTTTACAATTCTAAGTCCTACCATAAAGATAGTCCATCCAGATAATCCTTCACAATGGGTAGAACGAGGTAGTCGGTGGTTGTTGTTGTGGGATGCTTATTGCAGGTCCGGTCCGTTATTAGTTGGGTCGTCCTTGGAACCTTTGCCCTGCACGGCTGTGTGTGTTGGCTCGCCCATTCACTGGTTGTCGCAGCTTCATATAGAATTAAAACATATCCCCAGACGGGGGTGTCCAGTTTCTTATTTTATTATTTTTACCTATACCGTTGTTTATCATAGAAATAACAGTCTTTTTTCTTCTGTTCCCCTCTTCCTTGGCATAAATTTTATCCAACTAACAAGTTTAAATTAATATTCCAACATTCGTGTTAGTTATTAATTTACATACAAACATAAATAACACATGTTAATAACATTAATTACGGACCATGAGTTTCGGATTTGTGCATTATTCAGAAAATAAATACTGAATTGTTTTAATACACTCCTCCTCTCCCAAACCATGTAGTTATCGCAACTGTTTACTTCACCTGTGCCCTTTTATCTAAATCATAAACTTTTTTATTCCTCTTGAGGTTTCTTCAAGTTTAAAATACATTTTTACAACATTACAATTCAAGTTAATATTTACAATTTAACAGGGCTGTAGAATTTCCTCAATTGTTCAATATATTTTAATTTAATCTTCCTTGTCACTGAAATTTCTCAAATCAAACATACATACATACAGCGTACATCCAATATAGTTTTTCTTCATTCTTACAACTAATTTAATTCGTCATAATTTTTTATCAGTTCTTTTTTTTATTTTGTAATTCAAATTATTTACCCCTCGGTAATTATATTGTTTTTGTTATATTTAAATATGCATTCTTCTTTCCCCAGTGGGTTTCACATCCTGCAAGTGTATTCTAACGGAATTCATTCAATTCTTTTAAATTTTGAACCACATATGAGTTGGAGCTAATAATTGAAATTATTCTGAATGGTCCTTCATATTTCAGATCTAGCTTATATCGCTGATTTGTAATTCTACAATAGACTACATCATACATTTTTAATTGCCTGTGATTTCGGTTGTATCGGTTTCTTCTCGAATTCAGCTCATTTTGTCTTTTTAAATTTTGAATAGCTTCAACCATCTTTGCATTCTTATCTTTGCTCCATTTTTCATCACAAATATCTTTAATTTGCCATTTTAGTGACAAACCATCATTTGCTTTGAAACTGAACATCAATTCAAATGCAGACGACTTTATGCTTTCATTGTGACAAGTATTTAGGGCCATTTGCACATGGTACAAATCCTTGTCCCAATTCTTTTTACAGTCATGATAATAAGCTGTCAGAATTTGATTTAAATTTCGAATTTGCCTTTCACTTTTTTTTCCTTGAGGAGTATAAGGTATAATGGTCCTTCGTTTTATGCCCAAATTAAACAAATAATTTTTTGAACTCCTCGCTGACAAAATATGTTCCATTATCCGTCACGAATTCTTCAGGCAAAGAAAAATTTTTGAAAATATTATTTTCTAATGCATTAATTACATTACCTGAGGTGCATTTCCTGAGTGGCATTATCCAATTATATTTGGTGAAGTCATCTACAGCTATCAGGATGTATTGCATTCGATTGGAAGACGCAGGTAATGGCCCATAAATATCCATATATAACTTCTGCATTGGACGACTGCTCAGATTGCTGTTCAAAGGTCCTTGGTCCCTCCAGTTGCTACTTTTTGCTTTCAAACACACTTCACAACATTTTACATTATTTTTCACATAATCATTTAGTTTAGGGTGATAAAACCTTTCATTTATTTTCTGTTGTGTTTTTAAAATGCCGAAGTGACAGCCAGACAATGAGTTGTGATAATACTCGTATACGACCTTGAATAAGTGCTCAGGTAAATAGATCCTTTTAGAATTGTTTTTATTGTTCACATAAAATAACACCCCTTTTTCCACACTGTAAACATCACTATTGGTATAGTTCAATACACCCTCCATAATTTTAGTTATATTTACATCCTGCTTCTGATGCGTTTTTAAGTCCATAAAGCTAAAAGGCATCGTACTTATACTATTTATAGACACTGTTTCCTCTCTTATTACTAAGTCCTTCTTATTTACAGTTTCATTGTTCATTTTTATAGAGTTATCATTCATCTTGTCCTTATTCACTAATTTTTCTAGTTCATGTAACACATTGTGGTCAACTTCACTATCTTGAAATAATCTATATAAATAGTCCGCTACTGGGTTCTGATTACCTTTAACATGCGTAATTTTAAATGGTAGAGACAATATAACCTCCACCCAGCGCCCTAATTTTCCTAACTTACGAAAGTGGGACAATACCCAAGCCAATGCTGAGTTGTCGGTCACTAAGTTGAATGGTCTCATTTCTAGGAAATTACGGAATTTATTTATTGAACAGACAACTGCCAAAGCTTCCTTTTGATAGGTAGTAAGTTTCACCTCACTTTCGTTAAATTTTCTCGAATAATAGGCCACCGGTTTTAAATGTCCATTGTCCGCTTCCTGTAATAAACAGGAACCGAGGGCCTTATCACTCGCGTCGCATTGGACTGTGAACTCCTTGTTGAAGTCAGGGATGGCTAACACGGGGGGACGGGTAACCGCTCGTTTCAGTTTATCGAACGATTCCTGACATTTTTGGTCCCACACAAATTTGGACGACTTCTTCCTCATTTCATTGAGTGGATGAGCTATTTCCGCATAATTTGGAATAAATTTAGAGAAATAACTAGTCATCCCTATGAATCTCGCAATACCTTTCTTGTCCCGGGGCCTCGGAGATTCTAATAACGTCCGTGTACGGTCAGGGTCCATTCTTATAGTGTCTTTGGAAACCAAATGTCCCAGAAATTTAATTTCATTAAAACAAAATTTTACTTTCTCCGGATTCACAGTAAGATTATTTTTCTTTAAACACTCTAACACTTGTTTCAAATGCATATAATGTTCCTCCAATGTCTTCGAATACACAATAATATCGTCCAAAAAGGCGAGAGTGCAAGTAAATTCTCAATTCTCCTAAGATTTTATTCATATATGACGACAATACCCCACTTCCAATTAATAATCCAAAAGGAATTCGTTTAAAGCTGTAACTTCCGAAAGGTACCGAGAACGTAGTTAACTCCTGGCTTTCCTTCGCTAAACTTATTTGATAAAAACTTTTGGTTAAGTCTATTACTGAGTAATAATTGTTTCCCTTCAAATGGTAATATAGTTCGTGCATGTCGCCTATAGGATAACTCACTCCTTCCAACTTCTTGTTTAACTCCTTGTAATTAACTACTAATCTTTCCGATTTTCCATCTTCCTTACCTACTAAAAAGGCTGGACTCGAGTACTGACTCACACTTGGTTGAATAATGTCCTGTTCCAATAATTCGTCAATAATTTTTTTTTATTTTTAATTGTTTAGGTGGATTCAATGGATATGGTCTAAGTTTTACGGGTTCATGATCTTTAACTTTTAATTTATACTCATAATCTAGAGTTTTACCAATTTTGTCGGTAAATACCGTTGGAAATTCCTTTATAATTTTTATTATTTCATTACTGGCCTCTTCGCATCCTATTTTATAAGTGTGATTGGTGTTCATACACGCTACTGTAATATTTTGCACAAATTTTATACACTTTTCTATATTAAAGTCAAATCGACAACAATTATTTTTCAAGTCTATTAACAAACCAGAATGTTTTATAAAGTTCGCTCCTAAAATTGCCTTTTGAGCTAAGTCCTTCACTATAACAAATTCCACTTTCCAGGTGAACATATCTATTTTTATTTTTATATTTACACTGCCGATTACGGACATTTTTTTTATTTTCAGCACTCATACATGTCAGGTTAGATAACTGGTAACACTTTACAATCTTATTCTCTAATAATAGTTTATACAGTCTATCACTTATTATATTTATACTACTACCAGTATCTAATAATACATTTAATGATATATTCTTGCCAAAATCTATTTCTAAGCTGGGCAATGAACTGATATTTTCCGAATTTTTTCTTTTGCCAAGTATGATTTAATTTAGCAGATAATTCATGTGAATTTTTGTTGGACACAATTTTAGGTAACCGGGAAAGTTCGCCCTTCCTTAACTCATTGTTCGAACTTTCCCTACTAACTAGTTTTTTGACTCCTGTACATTACGACCTACATTTTCGGGGTTTATAGCTGGAGTGTGGTTTACAATAGGTCTCCGCTGGTTTACAACAGGTTTCCTGTTTACCTCCCGGCACTGATAAGCATAATGACCAGGTCTATTACATTTATAACAAGTTATTGTTTCTTGCCTCGCCCTGATGCTGTTAACCGGTACATTATACTTCCTATTCACATTCAAATTATTCCCTGTTTTCCTCACGTTGTCAGCATAACCTACATTATTCGCCCTTATACACATCTCATCCAGTTCGGAATATGTGCTCGGATTTCCCATAAACACTAGTTAATTTCTGGTTTCAGGATTAATTCCCACCTTAATTAATTCCACAAACATCCCTTTCATTTATATTACAACAAAGTACTTCTACTGATTCCTTAATGTCTATAATGTAGTTGGATAAGCTTTCATTATATCTTTGGGGACGGTGCACCTTTTCAAATTTCAAAAGTTCACGCTGATGATATGGCACGAAATAATTCAATAATATTTCAAGCATTAATTTTGACCGTGACATTGTCCTGTTTTATTTCTAATAGTTTCGACAAAAGAGCTCCCTGACTATGTGAAATCGCAATCTCCATAATATCCTCTTCCGTACATCTAGTTTCCTTTTTAAGTTTCAAGATTATTTTAAAGAATTCTAATAATTCTTGAACATTTAATCCATCGCAGATTTTTAACTCTTTTCAAATAACGCTCAATGGGGTTCGGTAGTTTATTATAACTTAAATGTGGCCGTCCCGAAACAAACACCTCATCATCTCTCATATTTAGACCAGACTTATCTTTCACTTCCGGTTTACTAGCCTCTTCCAGCTCACCTTCTATTTCCAGATTGGAATCAGATAACTTACGCACCAAGTTATCAGATGTTTCCTTGTCAATTTTTAGGTTTTTTATTTTTAACAACAATTCACTTAATATACTATTCCGGTTTTCAACATGTTTAGCTATATCTTTTTCTTCGATTTTAAACAATTTACTTAAGTTAGTTAGTCGGCGCTGCCAATGATTTATTTTTGTTTCACACCTAACTATGTCCAATGTTAGTCCCTGTTCAATGGATTCCTCCAGTCTACTTCCTAATACTTGGGTTTCTAAATTAATTTTATCCCATTCCTCCTTGAAAGCGACCTTTCCACTCAGGTTCAAATAATTACTATTTACATCAAGACTTATTAACTGCCGTAACTTTTTCCTTAAATCTATCACTTTAAGACTAGGAGACACTTCCACACCTCTTAACCTAATTTCATAGTCCAATTCCTCCTTGGTTAACAAGTCCACCTTAAGTGCCATTTTAAAAAGTTTAATATTAAACACTTTATAAATTTCCAGTATCCAAGCCACTTATTAATGAACACAACCACTAAGTTCAATTTTATTAAGGTTCACCAGAATAAAGCAGAGTGGCGCACTTATTTGTATACTAAATGTTAATATACAAAATTTTTTTGTTTTTATTATGATGACCTTAAATATTCTCGAACTCATAAGATTTAAGTAGATACTGGTGGAAATTAAAACTGCACCTTTTTAGAAATATTCAGGTTTATTAAATCAATCCAAATTTTCAATTATTAACCTTGTATTCCACCAATGAAATGTTTTGCACAATAGTTTAAAATTACTACTTCCTTAGGCAAGGCACTTTCGATTTAACATGGACTCACTGTCCTCCAAATACGTGTGTATAAAATATAAAATAAAATAATAATCTTGAATAAATTTGTATTAAATAAAATAAATAGGCTTCTTCTCAAAACTAATAAAATAAAAATTATAAACTTCTTTAAAATAAAATTCACAAACAAATCTAAACAGTTCTCAACAGGAATTTTTCACAAGTTCCTACAGGATATGGTGCAGCACCTGCAGCTCTTAATTTTAACTAGAATCCCTATAATTTCAATTAAATTTTTACGTTTGACTTTAAATAAATAACTCCTTTACAATTTAGATATATATTAGTCCACACTCAACAGAATTTGATCGTTAATTTCAAATTTCAATTCCAATTTCAAATTAATTCACTTCTTAAATTTTCAAATTTCAAATTTAGAAAAATTTAATAATTCAGTCAAAAGTACTTAGCTCTTTGGTCGTGAAGGTCTTGGAGTTTGGTATTAAAATAATCTATACCAACGGATCCTACGCCCGACACTACTTTTAAACTCGCACTAAAGACTTTACTCTATCGCTTCTCAACTCGGAATGGAAGCAGAGCGTGGTTTCTCGGCCTGCCCGACTACGCTCCTGTTCCTGCAGGCCTGTTTAACTCTCTCAACGCAGGTTCGCCGCCTAACCAAAGATAGAGTCCAGTGTAAACTATTGTTTAGCAATCACTGCCATCAAGTCAGGTCTAGACCAGATTCCAAGCGCGTCGTGCCTGCCGCTGGATTACAATATAAAGTTACTATTTTTTATTCCCTATCCATTTACAATTCAAAAATAAAATTTTATTTATTAATTTTTTTATTTTTATCTAAAGTATACCATGTAATTGGTATATGCATATTTTGATATTTGAAGTCTCTAACTTATTTCTTTTTCTAGTTTTAGCCTGATTGATCAAATATAAAGTCTAATTAATTACCCAAATACTAATGAGTATTTATTGTTGTTATGCATTCGTATAATTAATTACACATTTTAAATTTGATCAGTCAGGCTAAAACTACAAAAAGAAAACAGTTAGTGACCTGAAATATTAAGTAATGAAAACATTTAAGAATACATTAGAACGTCCTTATTATAAGTGTAGCATAGAGTTCTCCCTTGAAAATGATAAATAATTATCAAAAGAGCCTTTTTAAAACGTGATCCCAGTAATATCACAAATGTGTACGTAAAGTATGATAATTGGATATTTGATACCAAATCACACTAAATCAAGTGAACATAACTAACAAAATTGGGAATGAATATTACTTGGTTATTAGATTAATACGCATACTTATTTTTAATTCTACAATACTATTCGTTTCAACATACTTTCATAGACAAAATACCATCTGTCGTAATTGTGCTGAAATAATTATTACAATTGTAGTATTACCTAGTTTGCTGTAGGAGGTAAGTAAGTTGGTAAGTCATTTAAAAAGATACTTGCACACTACTGCCACCTACAGCAAACTTAGGAAATACTACCATCATAATTAATTCAGCACCTTACGAAATATGGTATTTTGTTCATGCAAGGTTTTGTAACGTGTGGAGTAAAAATATGTAGGCGTATTATTTTAATAACCAAGTATGCAATATTAATTATATCCCAATTTATTCTAATCCTGTCCACTTGATTTAGTGTGAGGTCGTACCTTACATACTTTCACATTGTTTGTGATATTAATAGGATGACATTTTAAAAGACTATTTTAAAGATCTTTTCAGGGGTGAACTATATTATACTCTTTTATTAAAGACGTTGTGAAATAGTTTCATTATTTAGTTTTTGCATTATTTAATATAATTATCTAACTTATTTCTTTTTGTAGTTTTAGCCTGATTGATCACATATAAAATGCGTAATTAATTAACCGAATACTAATGAGTATTTATTGTCAATAATGAGGGTGTAGTTAAATGTAATTACTTTTCTACTTAATATTATATGGAGAAACTGAACCTCTACACATTTATACTCGGTGAACATCATGTGAATGTGAATAACGCAGCTGTCAGGATGAGATAAAGGTGTAATCCCACACATCCCAGGCGGGCTGTGGCTGTGAATCAGTATAAGGGAACATGTATTCCTCCTCTCTTGTCTTTTTCTCTGTTTACAATTGTGTTTTCGTTACAAATAAACAATGTAGAAGTACACCCTACCAACTGTCATAACATGCTTTGCTAAAGTTGCATGCAAATTTTCAAACCTATAGCTCATTTCTTTCTCGTCCTGCATGTACATAGACAGAAATAAAATCATGCAAAAAGAAGTTGACATGAAAATGACGCATCATTATACTCATACTTGTAATAATGAAGTTTTTTACAAAATTTAAAATCTGCCTTTGAAGTCTTTCTTGAAATGTCCTCAAAATGACTCTTTCGGATTGTTGTTCATTACATTGGGTTTAATATCAGTCATCAAATAATAGACTTCTACTCACTAAGTCACCATAAAATGTATTGTGTGTGATGGGATATTCTGACTACGGTTTTAATACGGTACATGTTTTAATATGTTATGGTTGTATTGTGTTCGTGTACAAATTTATTTATTCGCTCCGTACACGTAAAACTATTGTCTCATAAATAATTACAAAAATTTATAATAGATGATTGTATTTTAACCGCCTTACACCGCACCATACCACATTTAATGCTGGAATGTTTAAAAAACTACTTGACCAAGCTATGTATGGTCTAGTCCAGGTAGTCTTGGCGGTAAGGGATCTAAAGTTCTGCTAAACAAAGTTTTCCTCCGTGCTGTTTCTGGACCGAGAGGATTGTAGACACAATTTTTCTACACTCGTCCTCATACCTGAAACAGAAAACTCCATCTATATATGTATTAGATAGCTTAAATCGGTGAATATATATATATATATATATATATATATATATATATATATATAAAGAAACCTTCTTTAATATGGGTTATATAAATTAAAACGAATGAGGAGAATTTTAACTGCTCCCCCCACTAAGTCGTTAAGCAATTGAATTCGCTTGATACAATACAATAATAATTTAGGTCAGTAGATTAATAAATGGAAAACAAATGTATATAGTAATCCTATTGACTATTGTTGGTACTAGTAAACACTCTCAAAGTAAACAGTTTGCAGCGAATGCCAAAGTGTAAAACAACAGTATCATTGTTGGCGGTATAAACAGAGATAGGATATCTGTTGGTGGCTAAACATCATTAAACCTCTCAAAGATTTATGTGTTTCTGATGTCTCCGTTCAAATTTTGGGAGTCGTTGGGCTAAAAATGTACTCTTTCATACAAGTTAGTATCACAGAATGATACTAACCCTCTCAAAGATGTACTTGTTTCTAATGTCTTCGTACGAATATAGGGAATCATTGTACTACAAAATATACTTAATGTAGTCGCTTTTTGAATGTAAATGTTTTAGTACGCAATTACTTGAAAGTTTCAAGCACTTTTTTCTGGTTGTTAAATTAATATTTTAATAATTAAATAGAATATATAATAATTTGAGGTATCCATTATTTACATGCGTCCGTGTAGTCGGACGCTTGCTCTTCTTGCACATTGTATGTACGTCCGTGTAGTCGGACGTTGGCTCTTATTGCACATTGTATGTACGTCCGTGTAGTCGGACATTGGCTCTTCTTGCACATTGTATGTACGTCCGTGTAGTCGGACGTTGGCTCTTCTTGCACATTGTATGTACGTCCGTGTAGTCGAACGCTGGCTCTTTTTGCACATTGTATGTACGTCCGTGTAGTCGAAGGCTGGCTCTTCTTCCACATTGTGTGTACGTCCGTGTAGTCGGACGCTGGCTCTTCTTGCACATTGTATGTACGTCCGTGTAGTCGGACGCTGGCTCTGCTTGCACATTGTATGTACGTCCGTGTAGTCGGACGATAGCTCTTCTTGCACATTGTATGTACGTCCGTGTAGTCGGACGCTGGCTCTTCTTGCACATTGTATGTACGTTCCGTGTAGTCGAACGCTGGCTCTGCTTGCACATTGTATGTACGTCCGTGTAGTCGGACGATGGCTCTTCTTGCACATTGTATGTACGTCCTTGTAGTCGGACGCTGGCTCTTCTTGCACATTGTATGTACGTCCGTGCTGGCTCTTCTTGCACATTGTATGTACGTCCTTGTAGTCGGACGCTGGCTCTTCTTGCACATTGTATGTACGTCCTTGTAGTCGGACGCTGGCTCTTCTTCCACATTGTATGTACGTCCGTTTAGTCGGACGCTGGCTCTTCTTGCACATTGTATGTACGTCCGTGTAGTCGGACGCTGGCTCTTCTTGCACATTGTATGTACGTCCGTGTAGTCGAACGCTGGCTCTTCTTGCACATAGTATGTACGTCCGTTTAGTCGGACGCTGGCTCTTCTTGCACATTGTATGTACGTCCGTGTAGTCGGACGCTGGCTCTTCTTGCACATTGTATGTACGTCCGTTTAGTCGGACGCTGGCTCTTCTTGCACATTGTATGTACGTCCGTGTAGTCGGACGCTGGCTCTTCTTGCACATAGTATGTACGTCCGTTTAGTCGGACGCTGGCTCTTCTTGCACATTGTATGTACGTCTGTGTAGTCGGACGCTGGCTCTTTTTGCACATTTTATGTACGTCCGTGTAGTCGGACGCTGGCTCTTCTTGCACATTTTATGTACGTCCGTGTAGTCGGACGCTGGCTCTTCTTGCACACTTTATGTACGTCCGTGTAGTCGGACGCTGGCTCTTCTTGCACACTGTATGTACGTCCGTGTAGTCGGACGTTGGCACTGAAAGAGAAAGTTCAATAATAGTACCTACAAAAACTTTAGGTAATAGTTTGAGTATTTTTTAATTTTGGGTTTTCTATCGTCAGTGTCAGTTTCAGGGTTAGTTAAACTTTTCGATAGAGAAAAATTATTCCAGAAAATATCTTTACAATAAGTCGGATATTACATGCTGCTTGATGGATATATTGTAAATCTTACAGAGTGATGTTGTGGGCCTTAGTTTTATCCCATTATTAAATGGCAATATGACACACCAATGCTTAAGAATATTTAAAATTTACGAGAAAAAAGAGATAATGTGACAGATGATGCACACAACACATTTACATGTGGTGGACGACAACTGAGAAAGGAGATAAGGTTGTGGAAATGGTAAGGGGTGGGGAGGGGATGATGTCATTTATTGCGTTGTGGCAAGCTGCGCCGGAGGTTATCACTGGGGGAATATTTCTTACTGAAGGTTAAACACAGTTACCCGTATCCAAGGAAACACCCAAACAAAATATTTTGCAATTAGAATTCATGTACACACACATAAATATAATATAATATGTGCACATGTTTCTGTACCAGGTTTTGTAACACTGGCGCGTTATTTTAAAATAAAAACTAGTATAAAAATTATATATGTAGGGCTATTATAACATGTTGTTACATGGACGTTATTTTATCTTTGTGACTGATTGTGATAATTTTCTTTGTATTTTGTGCACATAGTAATATCTTCCTAGCTATAGAATACAATATTCAATATAATAACATTTTTATTACCGGGAACTTGGCCTAATACCATGATCAGCCTCATTACATATACGCACTAAAATAGAGTTTCTCTTAGCTTGTCGCTTATATGTTTGGTAAAACTTGTTTCAAATATGGAAAAGGACTTAAATTTGCCTATATGTACATTACAAGCAACTCGTGTATTACACCTGCCAAATACCTTGGTTCATGGCAAATAATGAAACTGCTTTGAGGACCGTTATTTTAAAGTATGGAAACAGTAATAATGGGTTGACGGATAGCGAAGCTTATCACTTAGGGTCTGGAAAAATGTAAACAGTTTAACAAGATCTGTCTGTCTGTCTGTCAAAGCAGGATATACGTCACTAATTTAAATAGAAACCTTGTGGTTTTACAGTATAATGTTTCTACGAGCAACACAAACTTCTATTATGGTGCGTATATTTTTCCATAGATATTTGCTGAGATTTAGCAGAGCCAAATGTTTTGCAAAAAGAGCCTAATGAGCCATAGTTAAATTTAGAATAATTTTAAATAATTTTCAATATTTTGCTTTCACTCAGTCTTTCTTTCCGTGTGTCTGTATTCCGCAGAGTATCAATGGGACGAAATGTCCTGTAAACTTTAAATTTGGTTTGAAGCTGATTTTGGATATTTACATACCCATCCACGAAATTCGCTGAGCATTAGCAAAGCCTAACTTTTCGCAGGCTATTGGAGAACGGAATGAGCCATAAAATCACTCTAAATATTTAAAATAACTTGGAATATATAGCTTCCGTTCAGTAAGCAGACAAAATAGTTCTTATGTCATTCTGTCTGTTTTACGCTAGGTATTTTGGAAAATTTGCTCTAAACTTGTTGTATGAAGCTTTATTTTTACACACGTAAGATCAGTTTAAGATATGTTGCTTATAAGTCAGTCAATTAGGCGTAAGCAATGGTCATTATTTAAGGGTACATCTCAAAAAGGAATTAAGTTATAGATTTGGTATTTTTTTAAACTACATTTCCAAAAAGGTAAAACCAAGTTTTAATATGTTACATATCACTGTATGAGAATTGGCTGAGCCTTAGTAAAGAGAATTACGTTGGAAAATATCTCTATATGTAATTTAAATTACAGCCTTGAAATTTGATTGAATATTCATTAATAAATATGCAAGATCTAGTACGATGACAGAATATGTCCTTTGATGGAATTGAGTGTTAGCGAAGTCTTGAACTGAGGTAGTTATATCAAGCACGAATTTAAGCTTTGTGCTTGAAGTTCCTATGAAGCTTTATTTCTATATAGTCAAGATCGATGGCCCCTCAAATGATATCCCTCATTTGGATAGAATGGCGTCAAGGGTACTTCAATTGACTCCAAATAGGGGAGTTTTGGGGCCCCCAAATATCAAAAGGAAATTACCTTTAGATTACGTATTAGAAGTAGGTGCAATGAACTTTAAACTTCTAAAGTATTCAAATGAAACTCCAGGATGGCAATTCACCTCTGCCAAGTGACACTACTGAAATACGATGTGAAGTATGGAAATACTCTGACAGTAAAAGAATCTTAAGAACCACTTTCACAAAACAAAGACATTAATCCCGTTTTCAACACTCTCTTGCGGCATTGGCTTTACCTCCTCACTGACAGACGGACCATTAGCCAAGAGGCGTTTACTTAGTTTAAAATACAAATCTCTCTCTCTTCTCTCTCTCTCACTCTCTCTCTCTCTCTCTTCTCTCTCTCTCTCTCTCTCTCTCTCTCTCTCTCTCTCTCTCTCTCTCTCTCTCTCTCTCTCTCTCTCTCTCTCTCTCTCTCCTCTCTCTCTCTCTCTCTCTCTCTCTCTTTCTCTCTCTCTCTCTCCTCTCTCTCTCTCTCTCTCTCTCTCTCTCTCTCTCTATCTATCTGTCTCTCTCTTTGAACCAGGAGTGTTCATACACTTGCAATGCCTATAAAAGTGCGCACAGCCTTGCATAACTGCTACTTTAATAATTGTGATGATGTGTACAACAGTATCGATATAAACTCAATTTATATTTCTTTAGTAAACGGTGTGTACTATTAAAATTAACGGTAAAAACCTGTCAATATAATTAAACTTTCTATAGTAACATCACAGTAAGAAATATGAGCATTGTTACTGCTTACAACAATTGAATTTCAAAAACAATCGTAAAGTAAAAGTAAAAATGTAATTGAGTACCATAAAAATACACCTCATGTATCTTGTAAATATTCATAGTTATCGATATAGCATACTAAGTAGAATATAACACGTTATAAAAACATTCATTAAATTTATCAAAACTCAAACAGAGTTTGTTGAAATGAAAAGTTACATTATAAGTGAAACGAAAGCGATAGTTCACACACACACACACACACACACACATATATATATATATACACAAAATATTTATATATTATATGTTCTTAAACATTATAACAATATCTCTGACATAATACATTAAGTTTACAGTAATACTATACTGAATATGGTTTTTAAGATATAGGCTGGTCTTTCATGACAATCTCAAGAAGATAGCAGTTGTCACTACTTTATAATGTTCCACGAGAACAGCCTTAATTGACCATAAGGCTAGCGGACAGCACGTCGTGAAATCTTGTTATCTCAAGGAGCTCATGGTTAAATTCTCAAGAGAATTTCGCTCATCCATTGACTCTAACCTAGACCCTAGAGGCGCGTATTGATTCTGTGGTGTGGTTGTACTCTCTGGATAGTACTCCCTCGCGACAGCTTGGAATTTGATATATTCATCTTCATCGTCATATTGTTGTAAAGACCTATATAATATTTCTCTCACTTCCAGGTGAGTGTGCTACTTCACCACAGATCCCCCTACTTTTAAGATTCAATTACATTGTATTTGGCTGTATCTGTCACATATGCGTTAAAATAATCACACTAACATATGATCGGAATACCTAATACCTGTTAATCTACTTTTATTTACATTACTTAAATTTGTATTGTAAGCCGAATTTAATTTCAATAAACATTGAATCACAAAATGTACTTGCTCAGCCGGGACTCGAACCCGTATCTCTCACTTGCCGGGTTGAGTGTGCTACCACTACACCACCGAGCCCTTAATTTTTACGATTCAATTATATTTTCAGTTTTACAAGTATGAGTATTCCGACTTCTAATAGATGAGACATTGGGGTGTAATTTAGTGGATATGATCATGAGTTGCTCTAGTATAATTTTAATAGTACCTAATCAAAAATTGTATATTATGTATTAAGGTTAAATTAGTATATAGACTAATTTTAGTACTAATTAAAGTAAAATAAATTTAAAAAATTTGTTTCCTGCTAAAATATACTAGAGCTGCTTATGATCATGTCCACTAAATTACACTCTAATGTTTGACCTATTTAAAGTGAGAATGCTCATAGCTCACTAACTATAAATCTGGTCTATTAAGAGAAATATTAATAGAAATGGCCTACCTTTGTATATAGATGTATCACCATATTGTTTATCCCGTAAAGATCGCCATTTACGATTGGCCTCTTGTCAGTTGCCTATGGTTGCTTGTTCAGTGAAGACCTGTTGTGACCTATATTCTTTAGTTCCCTTTTAATAAGTAGTGTTTTTAAAATGTATGATATAGTGATAGCTATGGACCAGTGTTTGTTATGATTTATGACGTACCGTATCACAACACTTTGGTATCCTCGTGACGTGTTATTTAAGGCTGTGTGAGAAATATTCTTCATGAATAATAATATTCTTTAAATATATTACATCATTTGTTTAGGGTGTTAGTAAAATCAGCACTACATTAATCACTGATTTACTAATTTAGATCATAGGACCATGCTAAATTCTTCCGCACCTGTATTGCATTTGTTAGGAGTAATATATTCCTAATCATGTTTAGTTGCAAAGGGACGAGGCATTCTTAGTAAATTGGTTGAGAATGGAATATTGATCCAATTATAGATAATTTTAATCATCCAAGATACTCCAGTTAATGTGTGTAAAGTAAATAAGGTACTGTTATATTCACATATACACAATATCAATCTAATGTATGTTTTATACTACTTCAATGTTTATTATTGCACACTAATATAATAAAGTAGAAGTGAACGATTTAATAAGATTTTACTGCATCCTTAATCGTGCTAGTAACGGTTATGTACCAGTGAGTTTTTTATAGATTCGTGTGAGAATATAAAATACAAATTTTTGTAGTAACATACGTTTAAACCTTGCATCAATTGAAATAGCCTTTCATCAGAATACTTGTAGTGTTCTAATAGGATATTATATCTTGGAAAGGTTTGAAGGCAGTGATTGTACAGACCTCCCAGCTCCAAAATTTACTGGGAGCCGATTTATGCCGAGACGTTACGAGTCTAGAGAGCCGCGATCTGCCGGATACAGGTGGTCTCCTCACCGTAGGTCTCGGCCACCACGAATTCCAGATAGTGGCCTCGAGTGGCAAGCGGGCCAGCGTTCACCTCGGCCACAGCTAGGCTGATGTTCAGGCCATATAAGTATATTCCTAGCCCCAGGAAGATAATAGATAAATTGGGCCAACCTTTTAAGCAATCGGTGTCAAAAACGCTCAGCTAAATTTCATGTTTGGACAAGTTTCATAGGATTCATTCTTTTCTATATATAAATGAGGTCCATTAAAACTCTAAAGTACAGATGAAATAATTCTTTTGATATCTAGCCACGTAATACATTATAATGGGTGACATAGAAGTAAATAAATAATATGAGTCTACAGAATAATAAGTCACTAAAAACAGGGCTGGATATATCTATAAGCTTAAGGACCTATAAATTACTGTAGCAGATTTCGGGGGTGGTATGCTGTGGGGGAGAAACATCTCAAATATGTGATACATAACGATCCTGTCAAAGCCTGCTCGGTATTTTTGGGGGTGGTCCAGAAGTCAACTTCAACCCGCTGTCACCAATGTTAGAGAAGGCTTCGTATCCTTCACTTCATATGTTATAATAAGATGATTAACTTTATTTTATGATTATTGAGCCAAATAAAGTTATAAGAAAATGCTGGGTGCTTAAAAAGTAATTATTTAAACAACTTATGAAACATTTTTTTCTGTAATTAGCTCTTTGAATCATCTGCCATATATGCCAAATATCAAGTTCGACAAGCCGTTCTAAAATTAAAAATGTATAAGCGAAATTACCAATTAGTCTGTTTGTGTAATTCTTCAGTTTTTAAAGTTTAAATATAATATTTGTTTGTCTCTGGCCATGAATAAAATCTAAGAAGGTTTGCAGAGAGTCCGGTTTACACTTTCTAATTGATCATTCCTGTTTCGTATACCGCTAAGAAGAGCAGTATTTGTACGTTTTCAGGAGACAAAAAATTATACCATTGATCGCGTACTATAGAATTAAACCTGTTTTCAAATCCGCCTCTAACTAAATAATCTCTTAAGTGCTACATATATTTTATGTCACATAGTAACATTTCGTATGCTTGTACTCTGTTTACTTACACACTTATTTATTCTATTACTTTTCTCGATGGCATTATAATTAGCCATAAGAAGATACAAAAATATTCATTAACGCCCAGCCAAACATTTTAGAGTGACAAAGACCATGATCAAACCCATTAGTGCCTATATGGAAATGAAGCTTAATGCAAACTATTAAGATTATAAGTCAGTTTAATTTTTTAGATATCTTGTGGACAGACAGAAATAACCAAATAATTTTTTTCACGTTTTGCCATCGTTAACGCTCATCCAAAAAATGAACCATCCTAACCCCGTATGATTAATAGACGCGCGAAAGAATAACGATCCAAGTTCCACGCTAAATTACGAGTGTGTTAAATGCTATACCGCAAGCCACCTGTCGCAACTATATATTATCCTTTTGTTTCTCCAGGCTTTGTTCCGGCTGAAGAACTCTTCACGATTTCTCAAAGCACTGGATTAAAAATAATTGCGCCTTTTTAGTAATTGAAAAAAATCTATGCAATTGCCTAAAATATAAATATTTTCTAAATGGATAAATATTCAAACAAACTAAATAGTTTGACTGCGTGTTATCATTCCATTTTACAAAAAGTTAACCTTTATGTTATTGATCGCTTATGAGGTGATGTAAGTTCTATTTCTGTTGGTTACTAGGGCTTAAAGGTTAATTACTAAATAAGGTTATCAGCAGGTTTCACATCTATTTAACAAGTATTATATTTTAAAATGAACTTGACGACAGAGTAGAACTATTGCAGAAGAAGAGGCGATTGCTTTTGGATATAAAAATTGTTGATAGTTACTGGGACCTTATTCATTTGTATATCCTATATAATTATGTATTTGTATTAACTTTATGCGAAAGATGATTAGATAACATTGATATATTTTGTTTCGGTTAAAGTGTTGCCCTGCAATTTTGTGTTTGATTTAGGTAAAAGTTTCTGTCACAAATCAAAACATCCCCTGACAGCTGCACAGCATAACCTCCACACAGACAGAACAGAGTTGAAGATTAAAAGTTTCTCAAATTATATAAATCAATAATTTTATTATTTGATATTTCATTTATTCTACCCGCGTTTTTTCTTAATACTAAAGATTTCGCTCCTTTTTGTCTTATACGCGATCTACCGAAGGTCTCAGTCCATATGAGTATGCAGACGGATTAGGCCTTAAAAAGCCATTTTGTAAAACGTCACAAGACAAGGTATAAGCGCTTTATTATACGGTAATTTAAATAGGTTGTATCTGGGAAATTTGGCAATTGTGTTCCCTTTTCTGGGAAATAAATAGGAAGGAGATGGATGAGCTGCAAGGACATTAAATGCTTTCAACGGAAAAATTGTCATCCGTATAAGGTTTATGCAATTTTGAACCTTCTAATGGGATGTGGATAGTGAAAATTATATAAGTTTAAATATACTTAGAAGTTATACAGATAAATGTGAAAATTTTAAAATTTTGCATAATGGATATAAATAAATATTTGATGACTATAATAGACATTTGAATATAGAGAACCTATTTCTTTTATTGTAATACAAATAAGTGATTTTTTTTATATTAAAACTAAATCTGAAAGAGGTATTTTTCTTAGACAGTATTAGAGTTTTTTAAAATTTTAAAACTAGTTTTATTTTCATTTTATTATTGAGTTATAACTATACTAAGTCTTATATTATTTTTTTTATAATCCTCGCCGTGGAAATTAATAAGAAAATTTAGTATTTATGTACTAATTTATAAAAAATTAAATTTTTGAATTGAAAACTGTACTGACATGAAAATTTGCAAAACTGTTATGAATGTTATTGAATGAACAGAGTTACAAATACTTTCTTGTTTTAGTATATCTCTCCATTATTATTCTATTGTAATAATAAGTGAGTTACTGAATAGAATAACATATAAAATAATCAAATTCAAAATAAATATATATATACATATAAAATATATACTATTTATGCTAAAATGTTAAGACTGCTTTATTATAAAATATATTATATAGTTTTAAAACTTCCTTTGTCAACTTTTAAAGATATGGAGTAATAATTATAACTCTATAACGTTTAATTAAACAGATTTACCTTTGAAAGTGTTTGATGTTATAATACCATTATAACGATTTGCAGTCGTAGAGATAATTGTCATTATCTGTTAGAGGATTAAAGTATGCAGGGTCAAAGGTCAGTAAGAGAGTTTTAAACTGTTTTGTAATTCATTGACTTTCTTTATGGTTTATTCCATTACTTATCTGTAGTCACATTATTTAATTGTTAATTAATACCTGTATGAGTTCTTTAATCTTGAATATGCACCATTGCATGAAATATGTATAACATGGATTTGACCCAGAAATGGAGTTCGACTTCCCGGATGCTTCAGTATAAATATATAAACTGTTTGTTCTTCTCAGATAGTCTGTGGATTTGTCAATATTTCAAAATCTACCGTCACTCGTACTGGAACGGAACTCAAACTATTTTTGCAATTTCTTGTAATAGTAACATCATTGATTAATTAGCCATAAAAGAATATGAGCCGTTACGTAGTATAATATGCTAACTACTTTGTAACTTGAAATTATTAATAGAATGATTTTATAAAAACAGATTTTCAATACGGCATTTTTAAAACATAAACTTCATTGATATAATAGAGCAGTTTGGCCTTACGAGGTTTATGTTAAATATAAGATTGATATTGGCCGTCTACAAGATTCTTGGACCTGATATAAGAGTAAATATGTAGTCACTATCTGTGACAGGATCTGAAGCCTTTCACTTCCTCGGAAATTGGTGATATTTTATTTCCGTGGCTGGGTAAGTGAAGCTTGTTTCGGTAGCTTTAATTTTCATAAATTATTTGTAGCATATTTTTCATTCAACATTTTTACAGCTTCTTATCTTATGATAGTGAACAATTTACACATTGTAATTAAAACATTTTAAAAAACAAAAACATTAATCTGAATATCCATAGGAACCAACTGTTTCAAATTAAATTTTAGTAATCTCTTTTGTATTTATTTGTTATCATACTGCAGTAAAATTATTGTAAACATGTAATATAAGAATCGGATGAAAAATATAATTTATTTCTTATTTTAGAAACAATATTGCCTTCAAAATATAAATGCAAATAATTTGAGGCATGGGATTATCACAACACACAATATAATGTAATTCCTAGACCTTTTAAACACAGGAAAACATTAGTTTATAAATATTCTGGCAAAAGCGGGAGATGTATAAAATTAGAAACCAATCGCAAGTGGATTATAAGTAACCTAAAAATATGTTTAATGTCCTATGCATTCAAAACAGATTAAGAATTTATACATAGGTAGTCATGGCATTCTACAAGTAAGTGAGAACACTTTTATTCGACACTTAATGAGTCAGCGCTCGTTGAGGAAGGTTGTGTCTGATAAGAGCTCACGTCTCTCTTGGGAGTCTTAAATTCGCGAGTGAATCAATTGTCAACCTGCCGCGCTGTGTTAATACTATTGGTTTTTGGAGAGTTTTATTTTGGTGACTGCCACATAATTAAATTTTTTAAAATGTCTATGTGTGGGATGTGCCTGAAAACAATTACGGTTAAGCAGATAAGGTTTGTCGTGCAAAGACTGTGTTAAGGATTTTCACGCAAGTTGTCTAAAAATGAGCAAGGCTGATGTAGAGTGTGTGACAGCGGATAACCTAGTGTGGAGATGCCAACCTTGTGCTTCAGAACGGCGAAAGAGTATGAGGTTCGAGTCTCAAGCAACGGAGGGGAAACTCACCATAGAAGACGTTATGAAGAAGATTATTGAAGTGGCAGAAAGCCAAAAAGAAATGGAGAAAAACTTCAATAAGTCGTATGAAACACTCTACAGTAAAATCGACGAGAGTACCGAAGCCGTCAAGATACAAACTGAGGAAGTGGAAAAATGCCTCGCAATAGTTGATGGCCTAGTAAATGAGAATAAAATACTCAGGGAGAAAATCAGTTCTCTGGAAGCACGTATCGAGGAGGCAGGAGCAGTATTCAAGAAGGAACACTGTTGAAATCCATGGTAATCCCACAGGAAAAAAATGAAGACGTGGTGTCTGTCGTAAAGGAGGTGGGAAAAGCGTTGGACTTCAATATATCCAATACAATGATTGATGCCTGCCATCGTCTGGGAAAAAGATCTGAGCCCAACAGTCCTCCGCCTGGAATAGTGCTGAAGTTTGTAAGCCGACTAGATAAAGAAGAGCTGCTAAGAAAAAGACGTGTCAAAAGTAACTTCTCGACGCGGCACATGAACCTGGAAATGGACAAGCCGGTCTATATCAACGAGTCCCTGACACCGATGAAGAGGAAGCTCATGGCAGAGGCACGGAAGTTTAAGCGTGAGAACAATTATCAGTTCGTTTGGGTGCGGGATGGAAGGATCTTTTTACGAAAAGAGGAGACTTCTAAAGTTATTCATGTAACTTGCCAGGCTGACCTGCCAAAGGTAAATGTAAATAAATAGCTTATGTATGAAGGTTAAACTCAGTACCAGTATCTATTTCTTTTGTATGTTAATACATTAAGTGTTATTTTTTTATTTTATTATTATATTATGTAGGTCAACTTTGAATAAAAAGTATACTAGTTATTTTGTATTCAGTATTAAGTAAATATAAACATAAAATCTTTAATTATGACTAATCAACATTCTGTAAAAATAATCCATCAAAACATAAGAAGCCTTCGTAAAAACTTTGATCTTTTTATACTTGAAATTGAACAGAGAAATACTTTTCCCGATATAATTATTTTATCTGAAATATGGATCAACAGTAATGAAATAAATTTTTATGAAATACCAAATTATGTTTTATATTCAAACTGTAATGATACCTACAGAGCTGGTGGCGTTATCATTTATGTTAAAAATTCAATAACTGTTATAAATTCAACAATAGTAGAAATGCAAACAGCTGACGCATTAAAAATATCATTAAAATTATGTAACTTTGACCTTTGTATTTTGGCTCTATATAGATTATATTCATATACAATAGATTCGTTTATTAAAGAGTTTACTAATATTTTAGATGGTTTTAAGAAGGAAAAAAAGTTTTTTAGTTGTAGGCGACATTAACATAAATATTTTGGAAAATCATTATCTTGTAGATAATTATCAAAGGTTAATGGCAGTAAATGGTTTTAGAAAGTCTTGTTAATGAACCTACAAGAATTACAGTAGATTCAGCAACATGTATTGATCATGTCTATGCGCGTTTATATGATAAGCGCTCGGTAACAATCGATGTCACAACAATACACGCTGGTATCACAGACCACTCTCTGGTATGCATTGCTCTTGGTGGGGTGGCGGAGGGGGAGACCCGGCCCCCTCCTCCGCCCCACCGGGACGGCCAGCGTATCAATTATGTGAATCTAAAGCAGCTGTTAGCCGCTGAGGATTGGTCTTGTGTTTACAATAAACTTGATCCGTCGTCAGCTTTTGATTCGTTTATTAAAACATTTAAAAATTGTATAAGTTGTAGCAGAGAATCAATATTACAAAAAAATAAATTCAAGAAACTAAAACCTTGGATTAATGATACAATCTGTTACAAAGATTAAAAAAAGAAATTCATTATTCAAATTAGTCAAAAATCATCCTCAAAACATTCAATTGAAAAATCATTATATACGTTTTAGAAATAAGCTATTAGAGGAAATTAGGATATTGAAAAATGATTATTATAAAAATAAATTAGAAAGGTGTGAAGGCAATACTAAAAACACTTGGAAAGTTTTGAATGACATTACAAACCAAAGAACAAAAAATAGCAAAACCATAGTCTTAGATGTAAATGGCAAACTTGAATATGATTCAGAGTATGTAGCAAATGAATTTAATCAGTATTTTCTTAATGTAGTAAGTGGATTAAAATTGTCCGATAATGTTCCATCTGATTTTTCTAAATTAAACATAAGAAATTACTTTATAGATAAACACCAACAAAGAACTATATTTTTAGAAACTGTATATGAGGAAGAAATCCTTGGTATAATTAATTTATTGAAAAAATAATACTTCTCCAGGTATAGATGAAATTAGTTCATACACTATAAAAACTGTCGCACCAGAAATAGTCACTATTCTCTCATATTTGATCAATTTTAGTTTTTCAAAAAGGAATTTTTCCAACACAATTAAAAACAGCCGTTGTAATTCCTATATATAAAGGTGGACTAAGCAGTACGTGTAATAGCTATCGCCCAATCTCATTGCTTTCTTGTTTCTCAAAAATCTATGAAAAACTCATGAAAAAGAAAATTGTTAATTTTTTAAATAAGACCGATTTTTTTTAGTAAAAATCAATTTGGCTTCAGAGAAAATATGAATACCGAAAGCGCTCTATTTAATTTTACCAAAAATGTATACAATGGCCTAAATTCAAGTAAATGTATAAGTGGTTTATTCTTAGATATAAAAAAAGCATTCGACACTGTAGATCATACAATTTTATTAAAAAAACTTTATAGGTGTGGTATTCGAGGAATAGCTTATTCTTGGTTTGAAAGTTATTTACGGGATAGGTATCAGTGTGTCAGAATGCACTCCACATATAGTGAAATGGGTAAAATCTTATATGGCGTGCCCCAAGGGTCAGTATTGGGAGCAATCCTTTTCATTATATATATAAATGATCTATGCGATGCCAGATTTCAAGGAACACTAACATCATTTGCTGATGATACAGCCCTTAGCTATGTCAAAGATAGCTGGACTGATATCCACGTTGCTATGAGCAAAGATCTAGAAATAATTCAGTGGTGGTTCACAATGAACCATATGCTTTTAAGTACGGAAAAAACAAAATATGTCAATTTCAGTCTCAGAAAAAATGACATTATATTTGAACCTGTTTTCTATAGATGTGCTGACTGTATTTTGAAATCAAGCCAAATCAATAATTGCTTAACAATGGATTGTTCAACGATACAAAAATCGGATATTATAAAATATTTGGGAATTCATATGGATAGTGAATTTAATTGGAAAATTCACATATCGAAAATTACAAAAAACTCAATAATATTATAAGAATTTTTTATTTTTTAAGAAACATTTGCAATTTAAAAATACTTAGAATGTTATATTTTGCGCTTGTACAAAGTCGAATTGAATACGGCATATTTCTTTGGGGAAGTGCGTATGATTCAAATTTAAACTCATTACTTATGCAGCAAAAGCACTTTGTCAGATTAATAACCCACAGTCATATATTTGAACACTCACGACCATTATTTAATCAGCTTAGGATTTTCCCTATCAAGATGTTATTTATATATAAAGTATTAAAACAATACTATGATTTGATAAATACTACCAACTTAGAAGCAAATGAATACAGCTTAAAACTAAGAAATTCAGGAAATATAAGAGTTCCAAAACCAAACAATACTTTTTTTACTAAATCATTCATTTTTATGTCACCGTGGATTTTTAATAAATTACCTAACAATATAAAAAAACTCAAATAACAAATTAGTATTTTTAAAAAAATTGGGAAGGTGGTTGTTTGAACTAGAGGATATAAATTCAATTTTATATATTCAGACATAGTAACTGGTTGTTTACCTCACGGCCCATATTTATATATATTTTCAAATAATTTGAAAAATCTAATCTAACTCAAACAAGCAGGTTGATTATAACTATTATTATATTATGTTTTGATTAAATAATATATTAATTTATATCCTCAAGAGAGATCTAAATTGTTAAATTAAGTTGTTTGCTGATGTTTTTTTATGTGTTAAAATATAATAAGGAACCTCCAAACAGGCTTAGCCTTGGAGGCCCTATATTTTCTCATTTATTGTATAGTATAGGCCTAAGCGCATTTAGATGTAGGTTATATTTTAACTATAAATTTAGTTTATAGGTATTTTGAAGAAGTAATTTTTTATTTCCAGTCTTTTGTAATGGTGCAGTCAGACCTGGCAAGATTTAGGAAATTATAACCCCATTATATTAATTTAACGTTACGTACTGATGTATGTATGTAGCCTGTAAGAAAATGAGAAAATAAATCATTCTTTATTCTTTATTCTTTATTTCTTTAAGTAAACTAAAAATTAACATCTTACAAGTTTTAAAAAATTATTGGGTACATAATTTAATGTTGAAACACCAATAAAATTATTATTAGTAATCAGTGCTTGGTTACAGTACATTTAATTAATAGTATAGTTATTAGTATTTTTAAAGGTAAAGAAACACTTATTTAGTTTTCCTGTAACTAATTTACAATTTTTAAATTTTTTAAACAGGAAATCATTATAATTTGTGTACTCACATCGTATATATGATAATTAGATAATATATACAATAAAACAGCAGCAAATTATAGAAATAGATAACTGAAACTATTTAATATAAATAATTTTAAATATCAAATGAAATCTATATAGTTTACATGATTAATTACAATTATTCATAGCAAGAGATAAATGCACATGTTATTCTAGATAAAAATTTGTTGATTCTAGAATAGCCCGAAAATTGTAATATTTTGGTTCCATTAAACCTTAAGTGCGACGAGATGCATTCCATTAGAACAGGATTGAGTTACATTGTTGTCCAGGCCTGTTCACCATAAAGCATGACAATTCACCTAATGTTTCATTACATCAGGAATAACTTATTAATGCAATTAAATATAATTTGATTAATTTTTGTTTATATCTGTCCTTACAAAAATATTTATATATATATATATATAATTATTCAATATCCCCCAGAAAAAATGTTACATACATCTAAAAATAACTTAAATGCCTGATTATGATACTTATTTTGTAAATGAACCCGTTTTGAAAGGTAATAAATACTTGGTAATTTTAACTATTTCATGTTATTTAATTAAAATTAAAAATTAAATTTACAGAAACGTTGTGGTTTCACTTAATTGTTTTACTACTGAAGCACGAAAAATAACAGTAGTTTTTGTAAACTAAGTAATCAGTGTCATGAAACTATCACTCATATATAGTAAAGGAAAACAAAAGAGAACAGTTTTAGCAAGAATGATATTATGATATCATATTGATAATGATGATATTGATATTATGATAGTTTTGTATTTTAATGCATTTATCATGTTTCTCTACTGAATAAAAAGTCTTGTTCTGATTTCTGATGATAGCGGGCCATACAAATGTTCCACATGGGTGGAAATGCAATTTTGCTCTCTATATTAGCTGTTTAATTAAGGTAGGAATTCAATTCGGTGGGCTATATTAGTTGTTCCATTAGAGCAGGAATCCAATTCGGTAAGCTATACTAGCTGTTCCATTAGGGTGGGAATTCAATTCGGTGGACTTTAATAGGGAGGCAAACAATTAGGCATTGATTATTCCATTTAAATAACAATGAGGCTGGTTTCTTTATATAAACATTTAAACTCCAGTCAGAAGATGATTTACTAGAAATTTTGCTTGAGAGAAATTTGGATTTGGCAATTTCTTTTCTCAAAAAGTCTCTTGAGAGAGGAAAAGGAAAGTCCTATAAAGCATTTAGCAAGTCTTAAAATATTCTAAATCGTTTAGTAATAAGCAAAATATGCATTTTCATGCAGTGCGTTTTGTGCTATGATGGTTTTTAACATTACCTAAGCATTACCTATTTCATTTAACATTTTCTGTTCTCTGAGAAAAAGAAGTTGAGAAAATTAGAAATTGTACTACTCCTAAAAGTAGCTTTATGCTGCTTCCGTATTGGCAGGATATTCTGGATTGGTGAGGTTGAATTTGGGGATATTCTTTCAGAATCCATGAGGATGGATTTTGGGCATCTCAGTCGAGTGTCCTTGGAAGAAGGGGGAGCTAGCTCTGTACCTGTCTCTCCAGTCAGGAAGGGGGTGGCACGGCTTTATGTCTAGGATAGCACAGCCCTTCACACACCACCTAGGGAGCCCTACCAACTCCAACATACATCTACCACAGTAGACTAAACGTATTGATCTACTTTTGCATCCCAATATATAGACATTTGTGGATAGTAATGTGAAGCTCCTGATCGTATAAAAGATTAAAGTGACAATCAATTTTCGCTGTGCCCAGTATAGGTTAAACTGGAAGGTAAAGACCAGCCAGAAGTGAGGCCTCATTTAGACTGAATATTCGTGACTATTCAAGTATATACAGTTTTCCATGGTATCTTCATAAACCGCAAGTTTACTGCAAATTAAAACACAGACCTCTTCTACTGAATAGAGGAGCTGTACTTATTTAGTCCTCCCACTGAGATAAACGTGATTTTTCGAACTTGAGTTAATGCCTCTACTAATGCATTTACAACTGCCACTCTTTAAAAGGCTGTTAATTTTATTGCACATAATAATATAGGCCAACCAAGCTACCTTTATAATAAGTGAACGAAAAATAGTTTTAGATTACACATTTGAATGGGCATTTGTGTTTGAATGTAATGTGATTGTAATGTGTAATGTAATGAGTATAATTAATTTGTAATTAAAATAATAGCACAATAACTGTTTTAATAGCTATTAAGTTTTTAGCAAAAATAAATAATGCTTTTATGACAATTTTCTCCAAAATGACTGAAAAAATGCCAGTTTAATGTTTACAATGGCTTGAATATAAAAATATTTCAATAAAGGAAACATACAAAAGTTCTCATATTTCCATAGTGAATTATAAATTTGGGCAGAGATATTAATCTTGTGTCATACCTATTTCAAAGTTTTAAGATTTAAAGTTTGTTATTGGCGACGAAAATTTTAACAGGATATCAGGATTTTGGGATTTTTTTCCTTCGTTATATCTTCTAGGTTAGAATATATTATATTCGTCAGGAGGGGAGGTATTAGTGCATACAGAAATGAAGAACAGAAAAGAAAAGAAGAGACAGAAAAGGGTTCAAACTTATCCAAAAGCTGCTTGGAGTCTAGTCCAGGAGTATAGAACAATATCCAAGGAGAATTCAAAGGAGTATCCCACTTTCATCCTTCCTGGTTTGGTGTATGGTGTGTGTTTCTTGTACTCGTGACTTGAGGCTCGGGACTTCCATTCTCTGCAGTAACAATGCCTGGATTAGGCTCTAATCAGGTTTTGGGTATGTCTGAACCCTTTTCTTTTCCTTATGTTTTCTCCTTTCTGTTCTTTATTTTTTGTATGTAATAACACCTTCCCACCTGACGAAGAGGATATATTGAAATCCTCGAAACGTTATGTTATACCTTTTGGAATATATAACGGTGGTAAAAGTCCGAAATCCTGTGAACTGTAGAATTGTGAAACTTATATAAGATTTTGCGCTACCATTGCATGAAATATTCTATTACCACACCGCAAAGATCATAGTAAAACATGTCTGTATAAATAAACAAACCGAGAGAAGAAAATGTGAGGCAAGGAAATACGACTTCTCATGTTATCTTACTTAATTAAGTTTAGAATTAGCATTTTTACCTTGTTCATTAGAGCTAACATTGAAATACCTTAAACACGAATGTCCTTTGCATTTTGATGTTGTTTTGTATACAGCTATTGTGTTTTATTTTACACTCTATCTGTGTTATAAATTGTTTATATTATATTATCGTAGAAACTTTGTGATGCCTAAAATGCTATAAAGACATATCTTTATTGTACTCTTAATAACTCTGGTATAACATTAGTATAATATAATAAAAACAATAACAACATTAAATGATCGTAATCTTAGCCTTTAGTAAGACTTGAGGTTCTGAAATGTTTTTTAGATAAAAGAAAACTAAATATATGATCAAATACAAGCATATCACAATAAGATAATATTATAGCAACAATTTAAGTAATGGTATATAACTGGGCTAACAAAATCGAGAAAAATGAGTTGCAATATTATTAATATATATATATACCGGATATCTCAATATATCAATGTAATAATGTGACATGGGTTATATTTATCTTATATGTATATATATAAGTAGATAATAATATGGGGTTCCTGGCGCACTTTCGGAGCCGACCGAAAAGCAATGTAAAATACTGTTCAATGTACCATAAAGGAAGCTGAGAAAATAACACAGCAAATCTCAATGAAAAATTAACCAAATCTACAGTCGTTCGTCTCCAAAAGCGATCGGTACATTACTATCTACTCTGTGGAATTGAAACATTAACCAAATCTACAGCTGTTTGCTTCTACTTTCTTAAGCTGTGCTTTGTAAAATGTTGTCAAATCTGCTACGAATAAAGGAAAAATCTTCGAAATCTTAATAAAATTTAATCAATTTAAAACATTTTTACTAAAAACATACTGTACTTTAATAAAAAACTTTTCTACTAAATAAACAACATGAACTCACCAAAGTCTCTACAATTTCTAGCATTAAAACAGTGCAACAAAGATGAATTCAGTGAATTGCCGGTTTATTTTCAACAACAGTTGATACCGTCTTCGATACTTTCCTTAAATGATACAGAATTCAAAGAACTTGTTAAAGTCTTTTGCAGAAAAAACGTCTAATGGAGTGTTTTACTATCGGCCAAAAAACTAAAAAAGTAAGGGATTACATATTTAATATAATTACGAAAGATATTGAAAAGAAAGTAAAAAAATAAACAAACAGAGAGTTTTCATCGTTTTTTATGACATTTTTCCCATATTATACGTCCTTTCAAGATAATCAAGACTTAATTGATGAATTTCTTAGGAATTTTTGTGAGTATCAAGATTTATCAACACACAATTCATTAAAGAGCATTTATAGAATTTTTCTTATAGAATATAGCCACATTTTGTGTGAAACAAAACGTATTACTGTAGATAATATTCCATGTGATTCCTATGAAGAAAGACACCAACTATGGTTATCAAAACAGTACTATAACGTGGGGAGGGACTGCAAGTCTTAGAGTTAAGACTTTATTCTACAAAGTTAATTGTTATAATTTCTTTATCTTTAATAGTCTTCTTTCCAGTAACAACCAAGTGTAATTTTTCATTTTTGTTTAATTCTTTAATCTTTTTCTCATCCAAAACAGTCAAAAATCTGTTCGGTAAGTGTACTTTACAATCTTCCAACTCGGCAATTATTGTAAACCCGAATTTTATCTTTCATTTTCTCCAAATTCATGATTTTGTACTTCTTTTTTTCTTCTAATTCATTCAACTTCTTATACTCTTTAAACTTACATTCTCCAATATCATTTAACTCTTTCAAGAACTCCATTTAAATAGAAAAAATTTAAAGACGGAAAAAATGAAATTTGCTAACAATCACTCGAGAAGTCCGGGGAGAATGTGAGTAAAACCGCATTCTTTTCACGAGGTTCTTCGTTTAATTTCTCCAAATGTACTATAAAATCATCAAAGATTTCAGGCTTAAAAATCGTAGACAAATTCAACATCCAGATAATGAAAAAAATACAGGTAATATCTTTTCATAATAAACGTGTGTATCGATACCTACAAACCTAATGTATTCTTTGAAAAGGAAAATAATTTTGTCAATGGTTCCAAGAGATAAGTAAAAATTTTTATTCTGTTTTCTAAATTCTGTAACAAATTTTGTTTGCTTCTTGTCTCCATATTGCAATTTTGTAAGCAGATTATTCAAATGTGTTAGTTTATTTCGAAATTTCTTAGGTTTAGGTCTTTCATACAAAATTAAAATTTACAAATCTCTACAAACTAAATATTTTTTATCAATAATTTCTCCTCTATTATAACACTTGTAACAGTTGGCATTGTACTCTTCCATTTAAACAAAAAAAGTTTTTTTTTATAAATGGAGATTATGGAACTAAGTCTACCGAGATATAAATTTTTCAGCACAAATGTTTATGTTTACATTTCTACAATAGAGATAAATAGAAATAATTTCATTCTATTGTACAACTATTTAGGATATTTTGTCTATGATTACAAAGATTATTACGGAAGAAATCGAGATTTTTTCAGTGGCGAAAGAGTATATTTTTGAAGTATTAGAAGGAATGAAAGAGAATAACATGAAATTTAATCAATTATTGAAGCTGGCTTTTTCAAAGTCAAAAAAGTGCAAAACCATTTCTCAGTCATCCAATCGAAGAAGTAAAAATTTAGGAAATTGACACGAGGCCCGATAATCGCTTCGCCCGCGTCGTATCCGTTAGTGATATCACGCCGTGAGAGGCGCACAATCGTTGGTTTACAAGCACCATTTAGTTAAATAAATTTTTTCTATATAAATGGAGCGCGAAAAAAATATCATGTCCGCTTCTCGTTCTGCAAAAGAGAAATTGTAAGAAAAAACTATGATCGCCATTATAATTTTAAAGTCACGAAAAAAAACAAGCAAATTTACGATAATGAACTAAATTATTTAAGACAATGTGCTAGAGAAAATAAAATTGCCGATCACGAAAACATGTTTAATATTGAGAAATTACGTGAATTAAAGAGAAATTTCAAAGTTGAAAAGAAAAATCTCGACCTATTTAATGATGAAAAACTTCATTCAATAGCTGAAAAGTTGGCTATCGGTACTAACGATAAAACCAAGTCTGAAATCATTGAAAAACATTGATAAAAACTCTTCACGAAAAACCTGAAAATATCATAGATGTTGAAGTTTTATCCTCTGTGAAAGGTCTTTTCAAGCAATACATTTTAAAAACGAATTTGAGCGATAAATTTTATGTCAATTTACAAATATCTTTCAATTATGCGCCCAGAAATTAAAGATTTAAATAGAAAAATTTCAAGAAAATGTTAAAAATATGAAGGGCTATCTCTCTTTGGAATGTGAATACGAACGAACTTTAGTGAATGGTGAACCGCAAACATGTCTAATGTATTTTACTATCAAAGCAGACGAAATTCTTTGACGTAAACGACTTTATTACTAAGCAATTTAATAAATTAACACATCGAGAACAAACGAATAATCCAAATAAAGGTTCCGGATGGACATTTAAAAGTTGTAAACAACTAGTTTTGAGCCTTAACAAAACACGAAATGATGAATGCAGGATCATATATCGATTTACCCAAAGAATATCAAAGAGTAAAAAGAAGATTTGTATAAATATAAAAAATAGAGATGATTTTTGCTTTATTTACTCAATAAGATGTGCTATTGAAAAACCAGAAAGAGACTGTGAACGTGTAAAGCAATACGAAAAATTTGTGAATGACGAAATATTTTCAGGTTTTGAGTATCCCAATGTCTCTGAAAGATATACAAATATTTGAAAAACGAAGCTACAATTCCAAGTATAAGTATCCAACAATGTCTATCAATGTCTACAGTTTTGATGAAAATATTAACATTGTTCCGTTACAAATTTCTGAAAAATATGACGCATGAAACAAACATTGATTTATTGTATGTTAAACAAGATGATAAATCTCATTATGTTTTGATAACCGATTTAAATAAGCTTGTTTCTTCGCAGTTTGTCTAAACATAAAGAAAGAAAATTTTTGTGTAGAAGATGTTTAAGCCATTTTTACAAATCTGGAGATTTAAACAGATCACTTAGAAATTTGTAAAAAATCATGAGTTTGTAAGCCAATTATGCCATTTCCAGGTCAAAAACAACTAAAATTTACTAATTATCAAAAGAAATTTAAACCATCCGTACGTAATTTATATGGACTTTTGAGAGCATATTGGAAAAGATTCCGACATGTAAGAACAATCCAGAAAGATCAACTACAACCAAGATTCAGAGGCACATTCCTTATGGTTTTACTCTATATTTTAGTGTCGAATGTGACCAATCGCATGTACAAACCGATATGTTATCGTGCCAAAAATGAAGAAGATTTGAAAAAAATCCCGACAAAATTGTTTGAAGAACTCAATAAATTATCGAAATACATAGCGAAAAAATATAAATTCTAAGAACATGAAACCTATGAAATTGACAGAAGAAGAAGAAATTTCGTTATCAAAATTCAAACGTTTGTCATATCTGTAAATGGTCTGCTTATGATGTTGGGTCAATTCAGTAGTATGGTTTTACTCCTGATAGTTGGAAAGATAAGAGTTATAATAAAGTGAGAGATCATTGTCATTTAATAACCGGCAAGTTTCGAGGCGCAGCTCATGCATGTTGCAATCTGAATTTGAAATTTCCACAAAACATTCCAGTTTTCTGTCACAATATGAGTAACTATGACACACATTTGTACATAAAAGAACTAGCTAAGAAATATGGAAACGTTGATTTGATCGCAAACTCAGAAGAAAAATATATAAATTATTCAGTAAATTCTGGATATGGCTATGAGTTTGACAATGATAAACCTAGAAAATTTATAAAGTTCTCTTTCGTAGACACATTTAGATTCATGGCCTCGTCTATTGAAAAAATTAGCGAAAAATTTAAAGAAAGAAGACTTCAAACATACAAATCATTTTATAACAGGATGGACTGAATGAAATTATAGAAAGACAGCCAAATGACGAAAGAAGAAATCTTTAAAATTCTATCTGGAAAAGGCATATTTCCTTACGAATTTATCGATAGTATTGAAAAACTTGATTACACAGAACAGCTGAAAATTCAAGATTTCTATTCACTTTTAACAGACGAGAGCATATCTGAGAAAGATTATCAACACTACTTGAGCGTTTGGAACAAATTAAAAGAGAAAAATCTTGGAAATTACTCTGATTTGTACAATATCCAAGATGTTTTATTGCTTGCTGATATATTCGAAAATTTCAGAAACATTTGCCTTAATTGTTATAAAACTCGATCCGGCACACTATCTAACAGCTCCCAGTCTCGCATGGGACGCAATGTTAAAATTAACGA